>NC_037672.1:89432499-89454114 GCF_003255815.1 Theropithecus gelada | reverse complement strand
ACGAGTTGATGGGTGCTGACGAGTTGATGGGTGCAGCACAGCAACATGGCACAAGTATACATATGTAACAAACCTGCACGTTATGCACATGTACCCTAGAACTTAAAGTATAATAATAATAAAAAAATAAAAATAAAAATAAAAAATAAAAAAATAATAATAATAAAGACCCATGCACACATATGTTTATTGTGGCACTATTCACAATAGCAAAGACTTGGAATCAACCCAAATGTACATCAGCGACAGACTGGATTAAGAAAATGTGGCACATACACAGCATGGAATACTATGCAGCTGTAAAAAAGGATGAATTTGTGTCCTTTGTAGGGACATGATACAGCTGGAAACCATCATTCTCAGGAAACTATTGCAAGAACAGAAAACCAAACACCACATGTTCTCACTCATAGGTGGGAATTGAACAATGAGAACACTTGGACACAGGAAGGGGAACATCACACAACGGGGCCTATTGTGGGGCGGGGCGAGGGGGGATGGATAGCATTAGGAGATATACCTAATGTAAATGACAAGTTAATGGGTGCAGCACACCAACATGGCACATGAGTACATATATAACAAATCTGCATGTTGTGCACATGCACCCTAGAACTTAAAGTATAATAATAATAATAATTTTTTCAAAAAATGTTAAACATATGCCTGGCATAAGGCCAAGGCATTTTTCTCCTAGGTATTTACCCAGAGAAAGGAAAGAATATACCCATACAAAGACTTATACACCAATGTTCATAGCCACTTTACTTATAATAGCCAAAACCGGAAAACAACCCAAATGTCCATCATCAGGTGAATGGATCAATAAATTATACTGCAATCATACAATAGAAGAGTACCCAGCAATAAAAATGAATGAGCTTTGATACAGGCAAAACCATGAGTGAATCTCAAAATATGCCATGAGGAAAGCCAGACAAAAAGGATGCATAGACTGTGATTCCATTCATATAAAATCCTAGAAAATGAAAACTAAAACAGACTGACAGAAGATCGTGATTTCCTGGAAATCAAGGAGTCAGGAAGGGGAGAGATGTAGGGATGGAAAGGGGCACAAGGACACTTTTGGGGGTGGTGGCTATGTTCATTATTTTGATTGAAGTGGAGGTTTTGTAGACATATTCATATGTCAAAATTTATTAAATTGTATATCTTAAGTATGTGTCATTTACTATATTTTAATTATACCTTATTAAAACCATTTAAAGAAATATCTATGTTTTCCAAAACAAATTAGTGAGAAGAGTGTCATTGCTTGATATTTTTGCACATCTGGTTTATGTCTTACTTAATACAAGGCAGCTGGATTCTCATATCTGCTTGCTGCATTCAAAATGTTGCATTATGATTTTTCAGTTTAAGTATATAAACAAAATCCATCTTCACACAAATGTGTAGTTGGAAAGGGACAGATGTTTTAACAGCTTTTTTAGATAATTGTGGATATTCTTCTTTGATACCACATCAGAGCTTGACAAGTGGTAGTGTCCTAAAGTTGAGTTGCAGTATGGAATCTGAAACAAAATTAACAAACTTTTCATACTCTCTTATGTTAAAATCCATTGGTCCATTGTATAATTGGAATGGATCTTTTCCCATGTATGATATTATAATAGAGTGGTCATTTGGCAAATATTGGTTTGCTGAGTTATATAGATCTTCCAAATGTTACATAACGTTGTACATGTATACAAGTTTATATATGTACACACACACAGTATGTATGTAAATAATATACCATTGATATTATTTAAAAAGTTGTTAAGTATTGGAAAGTTATCAAACTTACTGTGGCGAACACAAGTTTTCCAAAATTCTAATTGTCACTTGAAAATTCAAATTTTATAATTGGCAACAAATACTGGCAGCTATTTTTCTTGAAATGACAGCTTCACTTTATTCATTTTCTAGAAAAGTCCACCAAATATTCAAGTCTAAAAAAACACAATTTCTATGTTAGTGCTATGGTCTGAATGTTTGCATCCCTCTAAAATTAATATGTTGACACCCAATCACCAATGTGATAATATTAGCAGGTGGGGCCTTTGGGAGGTGATTAGATCATGAGGGAAAAGCCTTCATGAATAGAATTAGTGCCCTTATAAAAGAGGCCCCAGAAAGCTGCCTTGTACCCTTTCACCATGTAAGGAAGCAGCAAGAAGGCAGCACGCTAGGGACCAGCAAATGGGCCCTCCCCAGACATTGAAAGTGCTGGCGCCTTGATCTATACTTCCCTGCCTTCAGAACCGTAAGAAATAGATTTCCATTGTTTATAACCTGCCCAGTTTATGGTATCCTGTTGTAGCAGTCTGAACAGACTAAGACGGTCACTCTAAAAACAAAAAATGGTTTTCCCTAAAGAAAATGACTAGTCCAGCTTGCAGTTCAGTCTGACGAGAGCTTTCCTTCAAAACAACCATTATACTTTGGTATACAGCAAATGTGTTTTATGCATACTTACCATTTCATAACACCAAATATTAAAGTTATTGATCCAAGGGTTGAGATTTGATATAGTTAATTTTTACATCAAGAACATTGTGAACTGAAACCGTTAAGTTTTTTATATGAGTGCATGGTGAACTAGGCATTGGGCACAATGCCTCATAGTTCAGAGTGATGCCAGTGCTTTCATTTCTGCTATGTCATCAGCAGTTTACCAATCATTGTATGTGAACTATCAGGTCAATGTCAACACAGTGGAAAAGTGTCTCTGGCACCTCTTGGTGCATGGGCCATACTTCAGGGACCATGGTCCTAGCCTGAAAGCACAACCCTTTGTGCTTGCCCAAAGTAATTCTGAGAAGTTATCTAATCCCAAGAGATCAGAATGTGCCCTTAAAAAGACCAGCCACACTGAAGAGTCCTGTCTCATTCATCTCATGAGTATTTACTGAGTGGTTTCTCTAGGTCAGGTCCAATTCTAGGTGAGGGACATTAGGGGGAATGATGGTTAATTTTATATGTCAACTTGGCTAGAGCACAAGGTGCCCAAATTTGGCTGAACGTTATTTCTGCGTGTGTCTTTGAATGTTTTCAGATGAGATTAGCATTTGAATCTGTGAAGTGGGTAAAGCTGAGTGTCCTCCCCAATGTGAGTGAGAATCATTTAATCTGTTGAGGGTTTGAATAGAATCAAAAAGTGGTAGAAGGGAGAATTCTCTTTCTCTCTGCCTGACTTCTTGAGATAGGATGTCATGTTTCTTCTGTCCTCGGACTGAGACTTGGAGTGGAACTTACACCATCAGCATGCCTGTTTCTCAGGACTTTGGACTTCTACTAGAACATCCACTACCAGTTCTTCTGGTCCTTAGGTCTTTAGACTCAAGACTGTAACTACATCACTAGCTTTCCTGGGTCTCCAGCTTGGAGATGGCACATCACGGGACTTCTCAGCCTCCATAACCACATAAGCCAGCTCCTCATAATAAATCTCCTATATATTTATATATATATATATCCAATTGTTTCTGTTTCTCTGGACAACCCTGCCTAATATGGGGCTAAGAAAAGAAGCATGGAAATCAATGCAGAGGCTATTCCATAACCCCAAGCACCAGAGCAGAACAGGAGCAGTAGAAGAGATGAGAAGTCATCAGATATGCTGCTGATGTGTATGAGAGACAAGTGGCATTGAACTCCAAGATCTGGGCCCGACCAACTATAAAAATCAGGTTGCCACTTACTGAGATGGGGAATCCTGTCAAAGGAACAGGTTTGGAGGATCAGGGAGATCAGGAGCTATGGTTTTGGATATCTCGTGTGTGAGACATTTTTGGGCACCAAAGTCTCCCTTGCTCTTTCCCTCCCTATTCACCTTGCAATTGTAGAGTTGCTTTATGTGCTGTGGCACGAGGGCCAGTTTCACAATCACACAATCTGTGCAGTTGGAGAGAGCTCCACTCTCAAGGGGATCCCGTGCTTAGTTTAATGCTCTGCTGTTGCTGTCTTACAATTCTTGATAATTTTATCTTCAAACTTGTGTTTTGTCAGTGAAATCCAATGCGACAATGGAGCATGCATGTGAATAGCCAAGGTGCAGCAGGAAGCAACACACACACTCATTGACACAGTGGCAGCTCTGGTTCTGAGTAATTGGCCATGCAGCCTGGAGCACATGTGTATGTCTCAGGGCAGTCTAGAGTGCCAGGCCCCAAAGTAGCTGGCAGGACCTGGCAACACTGGCAGCTGGAACAAAGGCAGCAGAAGCAACAGCAGCAATGGCAGCAGTGGACATAGCCAAGGGAGAAAGAAGGGGCTCTGTGTGGGAGCAACAATGAGATCTTTGGTGGGAGGCCTGCTTGCCCAACCTCCTCCAGAACCCATCCCTGCAACATGGGACAGATATTAATTTTCTGGACTAAGTACCAGGATCAAATTGCTGGCTCTCAATCAGTGACCTTTGTCAGCAAATTATAACAAAATGGAAGCATACACATGGGCATTGCAATAATATATCAGGGAGTTGCAGTAATTCTTCACAGAATCTCCAGTTTTGAACACTGGCGTAATGTTGCAAAGCAAATATATGTAACCTTAGAAACCAAAATTAAATTTAAACATTATCACATTTGATAGAAAAGAGTACTATTTTCATCCCAAGCTTTGGATGAACCAATTATTAATGAAGAAGACAATTTTAAAATATTTTTTATGTATTGAAGATACATCATAGAGTGTATAAATGGGGGTTTTAAATTCTGTATCTTAAACTGCCTCCACAAGAATTTGGAGCAGGAACTGTCAGAGGAAACATTAAAATGTTACTGTATTCATTTCCAATTAAAATTTAATTCAAACTTAGGTGAAACTGATTTGTATGAAGAGTTAAATCTTTTTAAAAAAATTGTTCTGAAACTATCATCAGTTCTAGATGTACTAACGTTTATATTTTGAATTGACTTATTAATATGTATCCTAGTATTGTCACAAATCATAAAATAATCTTAACAGCTCTAGAAACAGTGTGTCAACAGAAAGATACTTTGCAAAATTAAAAATGTTCAGAAATTATTTACTATCTTGCATTTGCCAAGAGTAATTGACATCTTTTTCAATTATATCAATTAAAAATAAAGTTATTAAATATATACATTTTGATGAACTAATAAATTAATTTGCAGGAAAGTGAGCCAGAAAAATCTTGTGATCAATAAAGATTTTATATTAATTACTATTATGTGTTATATTACATAAAAATGACACCTTTTATGCAATTTGCAAATTTATGTTGTTATTCATGTATCATTCTTATTCTTTGTATAGGTAATAAAATATTACATTTTATAGGTAATAAAATATTTTCCATGGAAAAAGCTTTTTCCTTTAGTAACTTTCACAGCACTTTTTCCTCCCACTTTTTTTTTTTAAAAGCCTCTACCTGACACTGTGGCAAAGAAGTCTGACAAACTTTTGCTGGTCTCAGTGTACTCTAACCAGCAACACACATCATGTTCTCCACATTGTCCACAAATCAGCAGTGCTATGACTTGATCAGGACATTCCCATCAAATGCCTGCCTAAATTAACAATGAGTGATGCACATTCACAGTCACATCCTGGCTTCTTTTATTGTCAATGACAGATACATTTGGAAACTATTTTCTAAGGGCACTGATTTGAGTATGGAGAATAAAAATAACAAACCAATTATTACACATAATTTACTTAACTAATCTTTTCCATATGAAAGTAATTTTACTCAAGATCAATATTAAATGTCATTCATTGGGGTCAAATTATATGGAAGAAACTTATTCATAATACTTACAGATTCTAGTTGGAACCTATATAAGAGTCAGACTTGTCTGGGCACATCTGCAAATAGGTGGGGTGGGTTTGCTGACCATTGACTATAGAACTGAGGACCTCAAGGGAGTACTCATCCTTGGGGAAGAAGATGCCAGGTAAAACAAGCTTGTCTCAACAAAACACCTGTAGTACCTGGGAGGTAGGTGCGGGGGGAAGGCGGTTCTGTTTAGAGCATGATGATTATAACTCTGCTCCTTTTCTGTGTAGCCCCATTTCTGGGTCCCAAGGTTAAAGAAAGCAAAGTAAAAGCTGTAATAGCTATTCAACTAAACTGTACAATTGGAGCACAAGTAGCACTACTGTAAGACAATTCTAACAGAGCGCAGCACAAAGGAAATCCAGACAACCACATAGTGAGAGACGATGAAGAGTTATGGGTGTCATACACTTTACCCATCTTCAATCCATTCTACAACCAGCAGCTAAAGGAGTCTTTAAAAAATGTTCAAACACACTTTGGCTAGACCTTCTTAGATTGCTCTAACAAGAACATGATTTCTCTGTGATAGGGTCTTGGGGGTGGATACCAAGCTTAAGCTAAAAACATGTCCCTAAATTGCTATGAAGAAGACAACAAGGAATTTTTTTTCTCCTAGAAAAGGTGGAGGAGAAAAGTGAAGAAATGAAGGCTCTATCCCAAACCATCAGAGTCCTAGACTCTACCAGGACACAAAGAATATTTGGTATAAGGCACCATGACAGAATGGATGAAGCCGGTGTCCAGGATACAGAGGAGGCCAGAAGAACCTAAGTCCCCTGGCATTTGGAGGAGATGTTGGACTTTCACATACCATGGAAAGGGGCTGTTCAAATAAACCTCCTCTATATCTCAAGGAACAGGGAGTTGTTGGCTGACAGCTGAGCTATAGTTGATGAGTGGAATGAGTCAGAGAATGGATGAGTGAGTGAATAAATGAACAAACAAATGAATGAACAAATGAATGAATGGGTGGAAGGCATCAGGTACTGTGAAGCTAGACTGGAGGATTTTAGCATGGTAAATTCTTTAGTACTTATAGAATAGATTAGGGGAATGATATTTGAGTGCCAGAGACTCTAAAGTCTGTCTATTTGACTAAAAATACCTTTGGATAATACTTCGAGCCACTTTAGCACAAGATTTCTAGTTATTATGAGTCTAAAATCTTAAGGTCACCCTTGCCTCCTCTACTTCCAAGTTGTCAGTAGATCCTAATGATTCTACTTCAAAACCTAGCTGGAATCCAACCACTTCTTACCCATTCACTGCTACCATCCCAGTCCAAGCCATCGTCTCTTACCTGGATTACTGCAGTAGCTTCTTGGCTGGGCTTCCACTTTTTCACGACTTTGAATTATTCTCGACCTTATTATTAGGTCAAGCGGCTTTTCTGCTGAAACCCTCAATGGCCCCTCATTTTACTCACAGTCAAAGCCCAGTCCTTACAATGGCCTACAAAGACTGACATGGTTTCTTACCCCACCACTGCCTGCTGTCTCCCTTCATCCCACTGCTATTGTCCCACCACTGTTTCCTGCTTCTGCCATACCAGCTCCTTGCTTCTGCATGTACCTCAGGATATTTGCACTAGGAAGCCCTCCGCCTGGAACACTCTTCCCCCAAATACCTTCATGGCTTGCTTCCTCACTTTCTTCAAGACTCTACTCAAATGGCACTTTCTCAGTGACATCTTTCCTGACCACCCCAGACAACTGCAAAGCTGCCCACCATCTGGGGCACTTCCTAGTTCCCTTCTCTGCCTTATTTTTCTCCATAATGTATATCACCATCTAACGAAAGATATATTCCACTTAATGGCTTTATTTATTGTCTGTCTCTGCCTGATAAAATGAAAGCTCTATGGGAGCAGGGATTGTGCTGTGCCTGTGTCCATACAATCTAATAATCAACATTTTTCTGAAATGTATCTCTGGCTCCACTAAGGGTACCTTACCCTATAGTAGGTGCTCATTAAACTAATAAATTCATTGGTCATTCTAACTCTGATTTGAAGTCCTTGCTCCTTGCAAACCTCCATTTGTTACTGTAATGTTTGGAGCAAGCGTCTTAACCCCAGTCCTATTCAGGCAGTTGACAGTGGCATGATAAGTAAACTGTGCCCGGAAATGCACAGTCCACCATCGGAAGCCCTAGAGGCATTGCTAGGGCAACAAAGATGATGTTTTAGCCAGTTTACTGGTTCCTCAACTGTTTTCTGTCATCATTCATAAATTTGCTGCAGAGATTGGCAGAGAACAAATTGGCTCAGGTTGCATGGCAGTCAGAGTTACAGGGGACTTTTGGTAAGTTCCCCTAAGAAGTCCAATGACCCTGTCCGAGAACCAGCAGAACTCTGGCAGAATCCCCAGAATTCTGGGATGCCTCAGCACAGGAAGCACTAATTCTCCTTTGCAGGGCCTGCTGATTAGCCATTCCCCACAGAAAAGCCCTTCTTTGTAAACAACCACCATCATAACGCCAATACCTGTCCAATACCCCTGCATTGCCTGGAATATTTACGTTCACTACCTATCTGTTGGTTTTGAGATTAAAACAATAGTGTGCCTTGGATTGTGCTGTGCTTCTGTCCATACAGCCTAATAATTAAGTTGCATTTTCCTAATGCTTTCAGTAAGAACAGTCTTTGTTGGGGGACATTCTACAGTGCAGAGGCTAACCTTGCCTGCCAAGTCTGGATGCTAATGTTGGATTTAAGAAAACCCAAATCCCAGAAAATCTTTCCTCTAACTCACTAAAACAATAGATAGATTAAAGGAAGTCTTACTGCCTTGACAGGACAGATTTCATCACCTATTTTAGGCTGAATTGTGCCCCCCACCCAAATTCATACATTGACGTCCTAACCTCCAATACATGAGAATATGATATTATTTGGAAATAGGGCCTTTAAAGAGGTAATTACATTAAATGAAAACAATAGAGTGGGACCCTATGTTGGGAAAATCAGATATCCACATGCAGAAGAATGAACCTGAACCCATATCTCTCACTATATACAAAAATTAATTCATATAAAAATCCTAGAAGAAACACCTAGGAAAATCTCTTCTGGACATCGGCCTCGGCAAAGAATTTATGACTAAGAATTTATGACAAAGCAAATGCAACAAAAACAAAAATAGACAAATGGGACAAAATGAAACTAAAAAGCTTCTTTACCACAAAAGAAATAATCAACAGAGTAAACAGACAACCTACAGAATGGGTGAAAATATTTGCAAACTGTGCATCTGACAAAGGACTAATAGCCAGAATCTACAAGGAACTCAAACAACTCAGCAAGGAAAAACAAATAATCCCATTAAAAAGTGAGCAAAGGGAAGGGTAGTGGGAGGGAGGGGGAGAGGTGGGGATAGTTAATGGATAAGAAAAACGAATAGTTAGAAGAATGAATAAGGCCAGGCACAGTGACTCATGCCTGTAATCCTAGCCCTTTGGGAGGCTGAGGCAGGAGGATCACTTGAGCCTAGCCTAGGCAAGGCTTGTGAGCAGCCTGGGCAACATAGTGAGACCCCATCTTTACAAAACATACAAAAACTGACTGGGTGTCGTGGCTCATGCCTGTGGTCCCAGCTACTCAGGAGGCTGAGGTGGAAGGATCACCAGAACCCAGGGAGGTCAAAGCTGCAGTAAGCTGTGATCTAGCCCACTGCACTCCAGCCTGGGCAACAGAGTAAAGCCCTATCTCAAAACAAAAAAACAAAAAAAGAATGAATAAGAACCAGTACTTGATAGCACAACAGGATGACTATAATCAATAATAATTTAATTATATATTTAAATTAATTAAAAGAGCATAATTGGATTGTCTGTAACACAAAGGATAAATGTTTGAGGGGATGGACACCACATTCTCTATGATGTGACTATTACACATTACATGCCTGTACCAAAACATCTCATGCATTCCATAAATATATACACTTATGTACCCACAGAACTTGAAATTTTTAAAAAAATAATTTAATGGACAAAGGACATGAATGTTTTCCAAAAGAAGATATACTAGCCGTTAACAAACACATGAAAAAAATGCTCAAAATCACTAATCATAGGGCAAATGCAAATTAACACCACAATGCTATATCATCTCACACCAGTCAGAATGGCTATTATTCAAAAGTCAAAATCAATAAATGTTGGCAAGGATGCAGAGAAAAGGGAATGCTTGTATACTGTTGGTGGAAATGTAAATTAGCACAACCTCTATAGAAAACAGTATGGAGATTTCTCAAAGAACTAAAACCAGAACTACTATTTAATCCAGCAATCCCACTACTAGGTATCCAACCTAAGGAGAAGAAATAATTATATGAAAAAGATACCTGATCTTTTTGTAGTTCATGAGCACGATGATTGGGTGCTCACATACATACACGAGACGTGTCACCCTCGAACCTTGTGGCGATGAAATATTACCTGTCTGACATGATGAAAATTTAAAAATTTTTACAAGTTTAAAAAGATATCTGGACTCATATGTTTATGATAGCACCATTTATAATAGCAAAGATATGGAATCAACCTAAGTGTCTATTAATGGATGACTGGATAAAGAAAATGTGGGGGGGGGTGTGTGTATATATATATATATATATATATATATATATAGTTATATGAAAACGACTCAGCCATAAAAAAGAATGAAATCATGTCTTTTACAGCAATATGGATGGAACTGGAGGCCACTATCTTAAGTGAAAAAACTTAGAAACAGAGAGTCAAATACTACATGTTGTCATTTGTAAGCAGGAGCTAAACAATGGGTCCACATGGACCTACAGAGTGGAATAACAGACACTGGAGACTCCAAAAGTGGGAAAGTGGGAGGAGGGTGAGGAATGAGAAGTTACCTAATAGATACAACGTACGCTATTCAGGTGATGGTTACACTAAAAACCCAGACTTCACCACTCCACAGTATATCCATGTAACAAAATTGCACTTGTACCCCCTAAATCTGTTTTTTAAATAGGAAGAGGGACAAACCCAACATGACTGGCATCCTTAGAAGAAGGGTCCTGCATGCACAGAGGGAAGACCATATGAAAAGGCAGCAAGAGGCGAGCCATCTGTAAATCAAAGGTAGCCACCTACAGAACCCAGGATAGAAGCCTCAGAGGAACCCAACCCTGCTGGCACCTTGATCTACAACAAGCTTGTCCAACCCGCATGTGGCCCACTGGCTGCATGTGGCCCAGGATGGCTTTGAATGTGGCCCAACACAAATTGATAAACTTTCTTAAAACATTAGCACACTTTTTTGAGATTTTTTTTTTTTTTTAGATCATCAGCTATCATTAGTGTTAGTGTATTTTATGTGTGGCCCAAGACAATTCTTCTTGTTCCATTGTGGCCCAAGGAAGCCAAAAGATTGGAAACCTCTGAATTCTAGACCATCCTGCAGCCAAAACTGTGAGAAAATAAATGCCTATTGTTTAAGCCACTGAGGCTGTGGTATTTTGTGATGGCAGCCTTAGCAACCTAATACACAAGCTTATTTCTCACGTTCTATTTCTGTTCCTATGTGCTCTATCACAAATGAAATGCTGGAAATTCTGTAGATATGAATGCTTCCAATGTAAACACATTTCTTAAGTACCTGCTGCAAAGTTTGTGTAAATGCCTTTAGAAATTATGGCCCACAGGATTATTCCTACGGCAATGGAGAGATGGTTTGGTTTTTAAAATAAACTTCTATGGTAATATAGATGACTTAGGAGCAACTGTGAAGTTAATTTGTGGTAGGCTGCCAGCCAGGATCTTACACTTAGTTTTATTAGTGCACCAGAGTTGACTGAAAACAAGAATGCTGACTTTTGCCATTCAAACTCATTGAAATGTACAAACCAGACAGAAAATATGTTACTTTTCAGTAAAGGATATTTCTTTCTAGTGGCTAAAATACTCCTACTCCTTTCTGAGACATTATCTTCTAATGAGCAAAATACTGAGGAAGATATATTATCAAATTGGCCAGGCACCGTGGCTCATGCCTGTAATCCCAGCACTTTGGGAGGCCGAGGCAGGTGGATCACTTGGGTCTAGAAATTAGAGATCAGCCTGGGCAACATGGTGAAACTCCATCTCTACAAAAAATCAAAAAGTTAGCAGGACATGGTGGCATGTGCCAGTGGTCTCAGCTACTCTGGAGGCTGAGGTGGAAGGATCGCTTAAGCCCAGGAGGTTGAGACTTCAACAAGCCATGATCACACCATTGCACCCCAGCCTAGGCAACAGAGCAAGACCCTGTCTCAAAAAAAAAAAAAAAAAAAAAAAAAAAGTGATGGGAGTATAGCATTAGAGCAAAGGAGGGTGGTGGACAGTTACAGAGGTGTTCATCCAGGTCACTATCCCTGTCTCAGCAGAGACACTCTCCAGGCACAGAAAGCTGGTGCTCTCCAGAGTAGCATCTCTCACCCAGACGGTGTCAGGTTGGCACTACCAACTTTGCATGCTCCAAAGTGACCCTGCTTTTTCTGTTTAACTACTGTTTATCCAAAAAGGACACAGTTTGACTCATATCAGTTTGGTTTGGAAAAGGAAGGATTTGATTTCCTCTTTCTAATAACAAATTGCATTCAGGTTGGCATTTTAGCTGTTCACAAATTCTTCAAGTCCTCGTTTACAAGCAGTTTCTCGCTTTACTGTGGGAGACATCAGTCATACCCACTGTATATGAAAGCACTGAAGCACTGAAGCACTGAAAGCAGCCTTTCCTCCAGGTTTTGGAAAGCACATTGCTGTAATCTCATGAATGGACAATTACACCTGGTTTCTAGCAGGAAAAAAAATATCTATTCTAGGCACTGGTGTTCTTTATTTATCCCCCTCAGCAATTCCCTGGCTGCCCCTTGCTGCTCTTTAACTGTGTCCTGCCCACATATGTGTGTGCTCAGCTTCTGTGGCAAGTTGTACTTATCACACCCAAACATCCCTCTTGAATACCAGGGCACGGTTTACAACTTCTGTTTCACAGAGGAGCAACAGAATATCCAGGTAATTCTAGTCAAAGTTTGTTTGGTTGCAAGAAATACACAAACTAGCTTGAATGGAAGTAAGATTTTTTTAGGTGGGGGGTTGCGGGGGCACAGGGTCTTGTTCAGTTGCCCAGGCTGGAGTGAAGTGGCGCCATCATGGCACACAGCAACCTTGATCTTCTGGGCTCAAGCCATCCTCCCACCTCAGCCTTCTGAGCATCTGGGACTACAGGTACATGGCACCACCAAAGCTAATTTTTTAAAAAGTTTTTTTGTAGGCTCGGCACGGTGGCTCACACCTATAATCCCAGCACTTTGGGAGGCCAAGGCGGGCAGATCACAAGGTCAGGAGATCGAGACTATTGTGGCCAACATCATGAAACCTCATCTCTACTAAAATGCAAAAAATTAACTGGGTGTGGTGGCATGCACCTGTAGGGCCAGCTGCTCAGGAGGCTGAGGCAGGGGGAATCTCTTGAACCCAGGAGGTAGAGATTGCAGTGAACCGAGATTGCACCCCTGCACTCCAGCCTGAGAGAGTGAGACTTCGTCTCAAAAAAAAAAAAGAAAAAAGAAAAAGAAAAAGTTTTTTTGTAGAGCCAAGGCCTTGCTATATTTTGTAGGCGGGTCTAGAACTCCTAGCTTCAAGGGATCCTCCCACCTTGGCCTCCCAAAGTGTTGTGAATACAGGTGTGAGCCACTGCATCCAGCCAGGACTTCTTATAAGAATACACAACCGACAGGAAATTGAAGGCACTAAACCCAAACCTCACTCAGGCAAAGCAGCTTCCCTCGAGTTTGGCTCTCATATGCAGGGTGAGAAGAGGGGGAGCTTATAAGAAAGACTGGGGCTTTCCCAGAAATGCTACTCACAAGATCGTGTATAAAACAATCTTTAAAGTTGCTTGGAGGCCTAAGGAGGAAAGAAAATTGTTGAAATACATCTTTATGTGTGATATGGTTTGGCTGTGTCCCTACGCAAATCTCATCCTGAAATGTAGCTCCCATAATTCCCACATGTCATGAGAGGGATCAAGTGTGAGGGAACTGAACCATGGGGGCAAGTCTTTCCCATGCTGTTCTTGTGATAGTGAATAAGTCTCAGGAGATCTGATGGTTTTCTAAAGGACAGTTCCCTTGCACATGCTTTCCTGCCTGCCTCCATGTAAGATGTGACTTTGCTCCTCATTTGCCTTCTGCCATGATCATGAGGCCTCCCCAGTCACGTGGAACTGTGAGTCAATTAAACTTCTTTCCTTTTTAAATTACCCAGTCTTTGATATGTCTTTATTTGCAGCATGAGAACAGACTAATATAATGTGATTTTTTTTTTTAATTATAAAAAGCATCCTGTACTGCCTCTGGGTGACACAGTGATTTTAATTACACAGGCCCTTCTGTTCACCCTTCCTGCTCTTTCCCCAACAATTGTTGGAAGATGGGTTAATAAGAGTCTCTTGGAGAGCTCTCCCAGGCAACCTTTCTATCCGTGTCACTGCCTCATCCAGTCTTTCATCTCCTCTCCTCTTTTTGCTGCTCTTCCATTCTCAATCTTTGCTTGCTTGGTCAGCTGCCTTCCTCAACTTTATTTCTGCACCTTCTCTCTTAAGTTTAACTTGATCCACAACTTCATCCCTTTATTAAGCCACACTCTTATTCTTTCTTTCTTTTTTTTTTTTTTTTTTGAGACTGGAGTGCACAATCTCAGCTCACTACAACCTCCACCTCCCGGGTTCAAGAGATTCTCCTACCTGATTACCAGCCTCCTGAGTAGCTCCTACCAGCCTCCTGAGTAGCTGGGATTACAGGTGCGCACCACCACTCGTGGTTAGTTTTTGGTTTTTTTTAGTAGAGATGGGCGGGGTTTCACCATGTTGGTCAGGCTGGTCTCAAACTCCTGACCTAGTGATCCACCAGCCTCAGCCTCCCAAAGTGCTGGGATTACAGTCATGAGCCACTGTGCCTGGCCGCCACACACTTATTCTGTATTATCTTTCAGTGCAAATCTTGTCCCTGTAACCATCGGGTCAGATTCCCAAGAGGGAAAATTTAACTGGTCACTTTCCATCCAGTAGCTTTATAGGTATGGGCCACGTGTTCACCAAGATCTAATCAGAGCAACTGAAGGAGGAAGAGGGCCACAAGCTAGCTACCTAGGTTAGGGCACACAATGCTAGGAGGGAGTGTTGTAAGAGGCAGCAAACAGACTGCTATGTCCTGCACTCCCAAGTCTCCCAGCTCTCCCTGGTAAAACCAGCCCAAGATGCCAGGGCTTCTGATGCTTAACCCAATGCTGTATCCACTAGAATATTTACAATAAATATGCTAAAAATGAAGTTTCTCCATCCAGAAATAGACCCACGTATGTGCAGTCAATTGATTTACAACAAAAGTAACAATGAAGTGAGAAAGTATAGCCTTTTCATAAACAGTGCTGGAGCAATTGGATCTCCTTATAGGAGTAAAAACAAACCTTGACCCCCACCTCATATCACACTCAAAAGCTAATTTGAGACACAGTATAGATAGGAATGTAAAAGGTAAAATAAGAAGGTTTATAAAAGATATATAGGATAATATTTTCTTGTTGAAGAAATCTTGACAGGCAAAGATTTCTTCAACAGTACACAAAAAAACCCTATAATAGCAAAAAAAAGGTTTTAATAAATTGAGGCTCAATAAAATGTTTAATAAATTGAATCTCAATAAAATTAACTTCTATTCTTCTCTATAAAGATGGTAAACAAAAAAGCCACAGAATGAGAGAAAATTTGGTAATATGTAGTACAAAAAAGGATTCATATCAAGAATATATTTAAGACAGTGTTTAATAGATCAATACTGTGATTAGGGTGACTGTAGTTTACAATAATCTATTGAATATTTCAAAATAGCTAGAAGAGAATAACTCGAATATTCCTAGCATAAAAAATAACAAATATTTCAGGTGATGGCTATCTCAATTACACTGATTTGATCTTCACAAATTATACAGCTGTATTAAATTGTCACAGGTACTCTGAAAATATGTACATCTATTATGTCTCAATGACAAATAAATAATAATTTTTAAATAAAATTAAATTTTTAAAAAAGAAGACATAAAGAACTTCTACAAATCAATAAGAAAAAGACAACAAAAATTAAAACGGACAAAGTTTAGGGACTTCACATTAAAAAGTATCCAACTGACCTATAAGCATATGAAAAGTTGGTCAGCCTCATCTTTGACCAGGGAAATGAAAGTTCAGACCACAGTGAGATACCACTACACATCCACCAGAATGGGTAAAATTAAAAAGACTGAGCTACAAAGTATTGATCAGGATACAGAGCAACTGTAGCTCTTATATGTACATTATTGCTGAGAGTTCAGCCATTTTAGAAAACAGTTTGACAATAACCACTAAAATTAAATGTACACTTATGATCCAGCAATTCTGCTTCTGGGCATACACTAAAGAGAAATTAGTGCTTCTGCCAAATAAAAGACATATGCCAATTTTTTTTGTCTTTTGGGTGTTTTTTTGGGGGGGGGGTTGGGGTTTCTCTGTTTTTGTTTTTGTTTTTTTGAGACACAGTCTCACTCTATCACCAAGGCTAGAGTGCAGTAGTGCAATCTCGGCTCACTGCAACCTTCGCCTTCAGGATTCAAGTGATTCTCTTGCAGTGATTCTCCTGCCTCAGCCTCTCAAGTAGCTGGGATTACAAGTGTGCACCAACACGCCTGGCTAATTTTTGTATTTTTAGTAGAGATAAGGTTCAGTCAGGCTGGTCTCGAGCTCCTCACCTCAAGTGATTCACCCTCTTTGGTCTTCCAAAGTACTGGGATTACAGGCATGAGCCATTGCACCTGACCAACATATATTCTTAACACTTTTATTTATAAGTCAATACTGAAAACAATCTGGATGCCCATGAACTGGAAACTGGATAAATTCTGATATACTCTGACAATGGAATGCTATCTACAAATTTTAAAAGTCTACTGATAGAAGCAATAACATGAATGAATCTCATAGACATGTGCAGTGAAAGAAGCTAGACACAAAAGAGAAATCCTGTGTGAGTCCATTGATAGGAAGTCCACAAAGATACAAAACTAAAGGATTATGCTAATAATCAGAATCGTGGTTAATTCTGGTAAAGGCCAAGGATGGACAAGGATGGAGCACAAGGGAGCTTTCTCAGGTGCTACAGGTTTTCTTATCTTGATCTAGATAGTAGCTACATGAGTATATACATACATATAAATGTATTGAGCTATATATGTATAACATATTTTGTGTACTTCAATGTGCATTTCAATTTCGTACCTCAATAGAAAACTAAGTAAATAAATAAGTAGATTCTAAGTAAGAGACTAAATGGACAGAAGCAATGATCCTTCTCATTTTTTGTCTTTTCTAGACTATATTTAAAGCCATATGAAATAAAGGAGTAGAAACTAGTAGTATTGACACAGCAATTAATAATCTTTAAAATAGCCATGGCAGGTTGGGTGCAGTGGCTCAGGCATGCAATCCCAGCACTTTGAGATCCCAGGGCAGGAAGATCACTTGAGCCCAGGAGTTCAAAACCAGCCTGAGCAACAAAGCAAGACCTGACTCCACCTACATTTTTTTAATTTAAAAAATGTATACAATAAAACAAAATAAAATATCCATGACATCACATTATTCGGAGTTTTACAAATAATTTTTAAATAAATCCTTATATTTTCTCATATGGAAATGAAAAATACCATTCCATTTTAAATACTCTGGGGGTCCTGATTTTCCTCACAGTCTGCAGTTTCACTTTAGCAATCAAACACTGATAAGAACAGATACTACACTTGATCTTAGCCAAAAGGTCAAGAAGCGATAACAAACAGAGATATAGACCAATGGAACAGAACAGAGCCCTCAGAAATAATACCACACATCTACAGCCATCTGATCTTTGACAAACCTGACAAAAACAAGAAATGGGGAAAGGATTCCCTATTTAATCAATGGTGCTGGGAAAACTGGCTAGCCATAAGTAGAAAACTGAAACTGGATCCCTTCCTTACATCTTATACAAAAATTAATTCAAGATGGATTAGAGACTTAAATGTTAGACCTAAAACCATAAAAACCTTAGAAGAAAACCTAGATAATACCATTCAGGACATAGGCATGGGCAAGGACTTCATGTCTAAAACACCAAAAGCAATGGCAACAAAAGCCAAAATGGACAAATGGGATCTAATTAAACTACAGAGCTTCTGCACAGCAAAAGAAACTACCATCAGAGTGAACAGGCAACCCACAGAATGGGAGTCAATTTTTGCAATCTACTCATCTGACAAAGGGCTAATATCCAGAACCTACAAAGAACTCAAACAAATTTACAAGAAAAAAACAAACAACCCCATCAAAAAGTGGGCAAAGGATATGAACAGACACTTCTCAAAAGAAGACATTTATGCAGCCAACAGACACATTAAAAAATGCTCATCATCACTCGCCATCAGAGAAATGCTAATCAAAACCACAATGAGATACCATCTCACACCAGTTAGAATGGCAATCATTAAAAAGTCAGGAAACAACAGGTGCTGGAGAGGATGTGGAGAAATAGGAACATTTTTACACTGTTGGTGGGACTATAAACTAGTTCAACCATTGTAGAAGACAGTGTGGCCATTCCTCAAGGATCTAGAACTAGAAATACCATTTGACCCAGCCATCCCATTACTGGGTATACACCCAAAGGATTATAAATCATGCTGCTATAAAGTCACATGCACACGCATGTTTATTCCGGCACTATTCACAATAGCAAAGACTTGGAACCAACCCAAATGTCCATAAATGACAGACTGGATTAAAAAATTTGGCACATATACACCATGGAATACTATGCAGTCATAAAAAAGGATGAGTCCATGTCCTTTGTAGAGACATGAATGCAGCTGGAAACCATCGTTCTCAGCAAACTATTGCAAGAACAGAAAACCAAATACTGCATGTTCTCACTCATAGGTGGGAATTGAACAATGAGAACACTTGGACACAGGAAGGGGAACATCACACACCGGGACATGTTGTGGGGCGGGGGAAGGGGGAAGGGATAGCATTAGGAGATATACCTAATGTAAATGACAAGTTAATGGGTGCAGCACACCAACATGGCACATGTATACAATATGTAACAAACCTGCCCGTTGTGCATATGTACCCTAGAACTTAAAGTATAATAAAAAAAAAAAATCGAACACACAGTGCCATCTCTGCCCTTAAACCATGCTTGAAATCTCTGTTAGATCAGGAAAAGTGATACAGGGAAACAGCTTTTAACTTCTCAAATCCGATAAAGACCAAATGGATTTCTGTAAAGAAAGAATCAAATGGAATTAATGCTTTTTAGCCGTATTCCTTCTCTGGTGGGAAATGCAACCTTAACACAAGTACTTTCCATACTTGGCCTCCTGTTTGTTAGGAAAACAAGAAACAAGAAGTTGACCTTGGGAGGACGAATCTTGAGCAGAACTCTGCTCCAGGCAAAAGAGATAACAGAAGCAGCCACCGGTATGATACTGAAGTAGGGGGAAGGGTGTTGTACACCTTGAGATAAAGTCTAGGAAACTCGAGCTTTTGTCTGGAAGCAACGAGCAGAAAAGTAGAGACGCACTTGAGCAGAAGGAGGCACTGGAGTTTGAATGACAGCTTGTCTTCATCCTTAGTGCCCTCCTGCTGACCTCCTGGAAAATTAGATTTCCACTCAAGGGAAAAAGTCTGCATGCATTTCCTCAGCCATAATTTACTTCTTTAAAAAAGATGGTATTAGACAAGAAAATAATTAGACTTTAAAAAGAAAAAAAATATATGCTATGATGAAATAGAAAGAACTATCCAAAAATTTCTTTGAAGACCTTGTTCTTCCATAAGTGAGTTATGTAGCTTTGTGTGACCTGCCCCCTACCCAACTTTTCTGGGTCACAGATTCCTCGTTTGTGAAATGAAGGAGTTGAGTCTGATGATTTCTATCAGCCCTCCCTGCCCTAACACTAAGTTGTGTTTCATATTCTCTATTTAAAGAACCTGAAAAGGATGTGATAAAGTTTTAAAAAGAGTTTCGTCAAATATGCTTTGAAAAGGAAAGTTGGTGCTTAGAGGGGTTCACTTCACCAAAGTGACATTTTATGCCTCTGAGCACCTCCTCTCAGCTGATTTCATTTTGGTACTTTTTCTCTCTCTGTATACAACTCTTCCAAATGCCAGTTCCTCTATTAACATCAGCCTCGATTCAGAATACCACCCACCCTCCTGTACTGTCTCAGGAGCTCCAAATAGAATGTTACTAAAGGAACAATTGGTTTTTGTCTATTCACAGAGATAGAGGAACGGATGAAGGCAATCATCAAAGCCTCAGCTCCCTTCCTTGAGCCCTGGAACATGCACCAGTTTTACTGGGAGCAAGGCTCTGGCTCAGCAGCCTAACCAGGATGTCTCCATTGAGAACCATTTATACAGGTTCACTGGCCTGAGCAAAATTGAGGGTTCACTGTTCAATTTCAACAGAAACCAAAAACAAACAAAAATAGAGACCTCTAGAAAGCAAGTTGAAATGACCATAGCTTCAGTTCTATAATACAGGGCATAATTGTTTTTATGTGCTTTTCATGTGCCCTGTGCTACTACAGGTATGAGTCACTGAGCCCTGCCAGGACTCCTTATAAAAATACACAACCTATGGGAAATTGAAGGATTTGAAATTGACAAGGCCCCCTCACCTGGGAATCTTGTCAAAATGCAGATTCTGATTCAGAGGGTCTACAGCGTGTCACAACCTCCTGTAGCTCTGACAAGCTCATGGTGCTGCTGGAGCTGCCGAGCCACAGTCCATACTGAGTAGAAGAGTATAGAGCCTTTCAGATTCATTCTGGATTCTGCATCTATCTCATAACTAATGGATCTAGTCTCTGGTATTCTATTAACCAAGACATCCTCTGATCAACAATCCTGCATCTGCAATATTTTGGTCATTGACTTGAGTCTGCATTTTCAGGTGCTAGTAGTATTCTAAAAACAGTGATTAGAGTTTAGAGGTTGTAAGTTTGGTTTCATGTCCTACCTTCACCACTCATTTCCAGTGTATGACCTTGGGCAGAATAGTTAATAATCTGTGCCTCAGTCTCTTAGTTTCTTCATCTCTGTGGTCTCTAGAATTCAACAGAGCCATCACCTTGAGACAGGGCTTCAGTTTCCTCATCTGCACAATAGACCCGTCTCAACGAGATGTTAAGAGAATTAAATAAGATAATGGGCCAGCACATAATTGATATTTGTTCAGTGTTATCTAAGACAATTTATATTATTTTCTTGTTTCACTACTCCAGGTATTTTAGTGCACTATAATTTTTTTGGTAGAAAATATGTGTAGAGCCTGTAATCCCAGCACTTTATGAGGCTGAGGCAGGAGGATTGCATGAGCCCAGGCTGGAGTTCCAGACAAGCCTGGGCAACAAAGTGAGGCCCTATCTCTACAAAAAATAAAATAAAATATCCAGGCATGGTGGCATGCACGTGTAGTCTCCGCTACTCATAAGGCTGAGGCAGGAGGACCCCTTGAGCTCAGGAGTTTGAGGTTGCAGTGAGCTATGATTGCACCACTGTACTCCAGACTGGATGACAGAGAGAGACCTTGAAAAAAAAAAGAAAGAAGGAAGGAAGGAAGGGGGGGAGAGAGAGAGAGAGAGAGAGAGAAGGAAGGAAGGAAGGAAGGAAGGAAGGAAGGAAGGAAGGAAGGAAGGAAGGAAGGAAGGAAGGAAGG
>NC_037672.1:89432254-89432489 GCF_003255815.1 Theropithecus gelada | reverse complement strand
AGGAAGGAAGGAAGGAAGGAAGGAAGGAAGGAAGGAAGGAAGGAAGGGAGGGAGGGAGGGAGGGAGGGAGGGAGGAAGGAAGGGGAAGGAAGGAAGGAAGGAAGGAAGAAAGGAAGGAAGGAAGGAAGGAAGGAAGGAAGGAAGGAAGGAAGGAAGGAAGGAAGGAAGGAAGGGAGGGAGGGAGGGAGGGAGGGAGGGAGGAAGGAAGGGGAAGGAAGGAAGGAAGGAAGGAAGA
>NC_037672.1:89385371-89432196 GCF_003255815.1 Theropithecus gelada | reverse complement strand
GAAAGAAGGAAAGAAAAAGAAAGAAAGAAAGAAAGAAAGAAAGAAAGAAAGAAAGAAAGAAAGAAAGAAAGAAAGAAAGAAAGAGAGAAAGAAAAGGAAGGAAGGAAAGAAAGAAAGAGAAGCAGGAAGGGAGGGAGGGAGGGAGAGGAAGGAAGGAAGAAAGGAAGGAAGGAAGGGAGGGAGGAAGGAAGGGAAGGAGTTCCAAGATGGCCAAATAGGAACAGCTCTGGTCTGCAGATCTCAGCATGATTGATGCAGAAGGTGATTTCTGCATTTCCAACTGAGGTATCTGGTTCTTCTCACTAGGACTGGTTGGACAGTGTGTGCAGCCCATGGAGGGCAAGCTGAAGTGGGGCAGGGCGTCACTCACCCAGGAAGCACAAGGGGTCAGAATATTTCCCTTTCCTAGCCAAGGGAAGCCATGACTGACTACCTGGAAAAATGAGACATTCCCGCCCAAATACTGTGCTTTTCACAAGGTCTTAGCAACTGGCAGACAAGGTGATTCTCTCCCGTGTGTGACTCAGTGGCTCCCAAGCCCACAGAGGCTTGCTGACTGCTAGCGCAGTAGTCTGAGATTGATCTGCAAGAAGGCAGATTGCCTGGGGGAGGGGCGTCCACCGTTGCTGGGGCTTGAGTAGGTAAACTAAGCAGCTGGGAAGTTCAAACTGGGTTGTGGCCACCACAGCTCAACAAGGCCTACTGCCTGTAGACTCTACCTCTGTGGGCAGGGCATAGTTGAACAAAAGGCAGCAGAAACTTGTACAGACTTAAACATCCCTGTCTGACAGCTCTGAAGACAGCAGTGGTTCTCCCAGCATGGAGTTTGAGCTCTGAGAATGGACAGACAGCCTCCTCAAGTGGGTCCCTGACCACCGTGTAGCCTAACTGGGAGACATCTCCCAGTAGGGGCCGACAGACTCCTCATATAGGTGACTGCACCTCTGGGACAAAGCTTCCAGAGGAAAGATAAGGCAGCAATATTTGCTGTTCTGCAATATTTGCTGTTCTGCAGCCTCCGCTGGTGATACCCAGGCAAACAGGGTCTGGAGTAGAACTCCAGCAAACTCCAACAGACCTACAGCTGAGGGACCTGACTGTTAGAAGGAAAATTAACAAACAGAAAGGAATAGCATCAACATCAACAAAAAAGACATCCACACCAAAACCCCATCTGTAGGTCACCAACATCAAAGACCAAAGGTAGATAAAACCACAAAGATGGGGAGAAACCAGAACAGAAAAGCTGAAAATTCTAAAAATCAGCGCATCTCTTCACCTCCAAAGGGTCACAGCTCTTCACCAGCAATGGAAGAAACCTGGATGGAGAATGGCTTTCACAAGTTGACAAAAGCAGGCTTCAGCAGGTTGGTAATAACAAACTTCTCCAAGCTAAAGGAGGATGTTCGAACCCATCACAAGGAAGCTAAAAACCTTGAAAAAGGTTAGAAGAAAGAATAACTAGAATAAACTGTGTAGAGAAGACCTTAAATGACCTGATGGAGCTGAAAACCACAGCACAAGAACTTCGTGATGCATGCACAAGCTTCAACAGCCAATTCAATGAAGTGGAAGAAAGGGTAACAGTGATTGAAGATCAAATTAATGAAATAAAGTGAGAAAACAAAGTTAGAGAAGAAAGAATAAAAAGAAATGAACAAAACCTCCAATAAATATGGGATGATGTGAAAAGACCAAATCTACGTTTGATTGGGGTAACTGAAAGTGATGGGCAGAATGGAACCAAGTTGGAAAACACTCTTCAGGATGTCATCCAGGAAAACTTCCCCAACCTAGCAAGGAGGCCAACATTCAAATTCAGGAAATACAGAGAATGCCACAAAGATACTCCTCGAGAAGAGCGACCCCAAGACACATAATTGTCAGATTCACCAAGGTTGAAATTAAGGAAAAAGTGTTAAGGGCAGCCAGAGAGAAAGGTCGAGGTACTCACAAAGGGAAGTTCTTCAGACTAACAGCGGATCTCTCAGCAGAAATCCTACAAACCAGAAGAGATTGGGGGCCAATATTCAACATTCTTAAAGAAAAGAATTTTTCACCCAGAATTTCATATTTAGCCAAACTAAGCTTCATAAGTGAAGGAGAAAAAATCCTTTACAGAGAAGCAAATGCTGAGAGATTTTGTCACCACCAGGTCTGCCTTACAAGAACTCCTGAAAGAAGCACTAAACATGGAAAGGAACAACCGGTACCAGCCACTGCAAAAACAGGCAAAATTGTAAAGACCATCAACACTATTAAGAAACTGCATTGGCCAGGCACGGTGGCTCGTGCCTGTAATCTCAGCACTTTGGGAGGCTGAGGAAGGTGGATCACAACATCAGGAGATTGAGACAATCCTGGCTAACATGACGAAACCCCATCTCTACTAAAAATACAAAACATTAGCCGAGCGTGGTGACCAGTGCCTGTAGTCCGAGCTACTGGGGAGGCTGAGGCAGGAGAATGGCGTGAACCTGGGAGGCAGAACTTGCAGTGAGCCGAGATCATGGTACTGCACTCTAGCCTGGGCGACAGAGTGAGACTCCATCAAAAAAAAAAGAAAGAAACTGCATCAATTAACAGGCAAAATAACCAGTGAACATCATAATGACAGGATCAAATTCACATATAACAATATTAACCTTAAATGTAAATGGGCTATGTGTCCCAATTAAAAGACACAGACCTGCAAATTGGATAAAGATTCAAGACCCATCAGTGTGCTGTAATCAGGAGACCTGTCTCACGTGCAAAGACTCAGATAGGCTCAAAAAAAAGGGATGGAGGAAGATCTACCAAGCAAATGGAAAGCAAAAAAAAAAAAGCAGGGTTTGCAATCCTAGTCTCTGAAAAACTGACTTTAAACTAACAGAGATCAAAAGAGACAAAGAAGATCATTACATAATGGTAAAGGGATCAATTCAACAAGAAGAGCTAACTATCCTAAATATATATGCATCCAATACAGGAGCACCCAGATTCATAAAGCAAGTCCTTAGAGACCTACAAAGAGAATTAGACTCCCACACAATAATAATGAGAGACTTTAACACCCCACTGTTCGTATTAGACAGACCAAGACAGAAGGGTAACAAGGATATCCAGGACCTGAACTCAGCTCTGCAACAAGCAGACATAATAGACATTTACAGAGCTCCCCACTCCAAGTCAACAGAATATACATTCTTCTCAGCACCAAATCACACTTATTGTAAAATTGACCACATAATTGGAAGTAAAGCACTCTTCAGAAGATGTGAAAGAACAGAAATCACAACAAACTTTCTCTCAGACCACAGTGCAATCAAATTAGAACTCAGGATTAAGAAACTCATTCAAAACTGCTCAACTACATGGAAACTGAACAACTTGCTCCTGAATAAATAATGAAATGAAGGCAGAAATAAAGATGTTCTTTGAAACCAATGAGAATGAAGACATAACATACCAGAATCTCTGAGACACATTTAAACCAGAGTGTAGAGCGAAATTTATAGTACTAAGTGCCCACAAGAGAAAGCAGGAAAGATCCAAAATTGACACCCTAACATCACAACTGAAAGAACTAGAGAAGCAAGAGCAAACACATTCAAAAGCTAGCAGAAGGCAAGAAATAACTAAGATCAGAGCAGAACTGAAAGAGAGAAACAAAAAACCCTTCCAAAAATCAATGAATCCAGGAGTTGGTTTTTTGAAAAGATCACCAAAATTGATAGACTGCTAGCAAGACTATTAAAGAAGAAAAGATAGAACAATCAAATAGACGCAATAAAAAATGGTAAAGGGGATATTACCACCGACCCCACAGAAATACAAACTACCATCAGAGAATAGTATAAACACCTCTACGCAAATAAACTAGAAAATCTAGAAGAAATGGATAAATTCCTGGACACATACACCCTCCCAAGACTAAACCAGGGAAAAGTTCAATCTCTGAATAGACTAACAACAGGCTCTGATGAGGCAAAAATTCATAGCCTACCAACCAAAAAAGTCCAGGACCAGATGGATTCACAGCCGAATTCTACCAGAGGTACAAAGAGGAGCTGGTACCATTCCTTCTGAAATTATTCCAATCAATAGAAAAAGAACGAATCCTCCCTAACTCATTTTATGAGGCCAACATCATCCTGATACAAAAGCCTGACAGAGACACAATAAAAGAGAATTGTAGACCAATATCCCTGATGAACATCAATGCAAAAATCCTAAATAAAAAACTGGCAAACCGAATCCAGCAGCACATCAAAAAACTTATTCACCACAATCAAGTGGGCTTCATCCCTGGGATGCAAGGCTGGTTCAACATATGCAAATCAGTAAATGTAATCCATCATATAAACAGAACATATGACAAAAACCACATGATTATGTCAATAGATGAAGAAAAGGCCTTTGACAAAAGTCAACAGCCCTTCATGCTAAAAACTCTCAATAAATTCGGTATTGATGCAACATATCTCAAAATAATAACAGCTATTTATGGTACATCAGCCAATATTATACTGAATGGGCAAAAACTGGAAGTATTCCCTTTGAAAACCAGCACAAGACACGGATGCCCTCTCGCACCACTCCTATTCAACATATTGTTTGGAAAAGGGCTAATATCCAGAACTTACAAAGAACTCAAACAAATTTAGAAGAAATAAACAAACAACTCCATCAAAAAGTGGGCAAAGGATATGAACAGACACTTCTCAAAAGAAGACATCTATGCAGCCAACAGACACATTAAAAAATGCTCATCATCACTGGTCATCAGAGAAATGCAAATCAAAACCACAATGAGATACCATCTCATGCCAGTTAGAATGGCAATCATTAAAAAATCAGGATACAACAGATGCTGGAGAGGATGTAGAGACACAGGAACGCTTTTACACTGTTGGTGGGAGTGTAAACTAGTTTGACCATTGTGCAAGACAGTGTGGTGATTCCTCAAGGATCTAGAACTAGAAATACCATTTGACCCAGTAATCCCATTACTGGGTATATACCCAAAGAATTATAAATCATGCTACAATAAAGACACATGCACACGTATGCTGATTGTGGTACTATTCACAATAGCAAAAACTTGTAACCAACCCAACTGTCCATCAGTGACAGACTGGATTAAGAAAATGTGGCACATATGCACCACGGAATACTATGCAGCCATAAAAAAGGATGAGTTCATGTTTTTTGCAAGGACGTGGATGAAGCTGAAAACTATCATCCTGAGCAAACTAGAAAACCAAGCACCGTATGTTTTCACTCACAGGTAGGAATTGAACAATGAGATCACTTGGACACAGGGCGGGGAACATCACACATCAGGGCCTGTTGGGGAGTGGGGGGCTAGGGGAAGGATAGCATTAGGAGAAATACCTAATGTAAATGATCAGTTGATGGGGGCAGCAAATCAACATGGCACATGTATACCTATGTATCAAACCTGCACATTATGCACATGTACCCTAGAACTTAAAGTAAAAGAGAAAGAAAGAAAGAAAGAGAGAGAGAGAGAAACAAAGAAGGAAGGAAGGAAGGAAGGAAGGAAGGAAGGAAGGAAGGAAGGAAGGAAAGAAAATAGATATACATTCATTACTCAGATTAGTAAACCTTGGCTCCTAATATGACAACATTCCCTGAGTTTACCTAATGTTTGCACCTAGTTAAAATAGGAACCTGCTGAAAAAGATCATTAAGAAGGAATCAGTGGTCGGAGCTGGAGGCAGAAAGAGTGTGATGGGCTAAATTGCGTCCCCCCTATCCCCGCCAAAATGTATATGTTAAAACCCTAACTCCCAAGACCTCAGAATGTAACCATATTTGGAGATGAGGTCTTTAAAAAGTGATTCTGTTAAAATGATCTTTAGTGTAGGGCCCTAATCCAACAGGACTGGTGTCCTTGTAAGAGAAAAAGATACCAGGGATGTGTGTGCACAGAGGCCATGTGAGGACAAAGCAGCAAGAATGTGGCCATGCACAAGCTGAGGAAAGAAGCCTCAGAAGAAACCTAGGTTTCTTCTGATACCTAGATCTTAGACTTCCAGCCTCCAGAAGTGTGAGAAAATAAATTGCCATTGTTTAAGCCACCCATTCTGTGGTAATTTGCTGTGGCAGCCCTAGCAGTGAAATACAGGAGAAAAAAGAAACCCTGAAGCAAGAGGATCTTTTTTCATGCATAAACCTTATTCCACAAATATGCTAACATTTTCCAGGAGAGCTTCCATTGCACATCATTTTTATTATGCTCAATAAAATTATTTAATTCACAGCTAAAAGTGCCATTTTCATACTTTCATATGAATAACTTTTTATAAACCAGGGGTGGAGGAAGCCCTTGTTGGGCTGCTGTATGAATTTTAATTCATTCTCTGGTCTTCTTTCCTGTAGCTGACAGGAAGACTTGCACATGAAGTTTGGGGTAGCCACACTTGGGATCAGCCCTTATCTGGCAGGCCTGAGGAACTAGGCAGTGGTAGGCAGAATAACAGCCCCCACCCCCACCCACCACCAGAGATTTCTACATCCTACTGCTTGGAACCTGTGAATATGGTCCACAGGACCTTGCAGATGTGACTGAATTAAGGATCTTGAGGCGGAGAGATTGTCCTGGATTTTCCAGGGAGGCCCAATGTAATCACAAAGGTACTTGTGAGAGTAAAACAGGGGAATCAGAGTGAGTAGTAGGAAATGTAATGATGGAAGCAAGAAGTAGGAATGGTGCGAAGAAGGCACCATGAGCCACAGAATGCTAGCAGCTTCCACAGACTGAGAAAGGCAAGGAAACAAATTCTTTCCTGAAGCCTCCGGAAAGGACAGAGCCCCACTGAAACCTTCATTTTAGACTTCTGACCTGTGTTGTTTTAAGTCTAAATTTGTGGCAGTTTGTTACAGCAGCCATAAGAAATGAGCTCACTGAATATTCTGGTTTCCAGGCAGTAGGCTGTGATGGGCTTCTCAATTTAATGCAGATTTAGGGTTTGATGCATTGTTTTTGTTTTTGTTTTTGTTTTTGTTTCTGTTTTTGTTTTTGAGACAAGATCTCACTCTGCCATCCTGGTGGTGGATAATACAATAATGCAATACCACATGTTGTACTATTATTCTTTACATTGTACAGAAATGCTTCATATACTCTAGTATAAAAAGTATGTTTTACAATAACTTTTTAAAAATAAAAAAATTGTTGCTCTTTCCCATCTTGCAAGATGGTGGGTGAAAAAGTTGAGAAGCCAAATACTAAAGAGAAGAAACCCGAAGCCAAGAAGGCTGATGCTGGTGGCAAGGTGGAAAAGGGTAACCTCAAGGCTAAGAAGCCCAAGAAGGGGAAGCCCCATTGCAGCCGCAACCCTGTCCTTGTCAGAGGAATTGGCAGGTATTCCCGATCTGCCATGTATTCCAGAAAGGCCATGTACAAGAGGAAGCACTCAGCCGCTAAATGTGAGGTTGAAAAGAAAAAGAAGGAGAAGGTTCTTGCAACTCTTACAAAACCAGTTGGTGGTGACAAGAACGGCGGTACCCGGGTGGTTAAACTTCGCAAAATGCCTAGATATTATCCTACTGAAGATGTGCCTCGAAGGTGTTGAGCCACGGCAAAAAACCCTTCAGTCAGCACGTGAGAAAACTGTGAGCCAGCATTACCCCCAGGACCATTCTGATCATCCTCACTGGACGCCAGAGGGGCAAGAGGATGATTTTCCTGAAGCAGCTGGCTAGTGGCTTGTTACTTGTGATTGGACCTCTGGTCCTCAATCGAGTTCCTCTACGAAGAACACACCAGAAATTTGTCACTGCCACCTCAACCAAAATAGATATCAGCAATGTCAAAATCCCAAAACATCTTACTGATGCTTACTTCAAGAAGCAGCAGCTGCGGAAGCCCAGACACCAGGAAGGTGAGATCTTCGACACAGAAAAAGAGAAATACGAGATTACAGAGCAGCGCAAGATTGATCAGAAAGCTGTGGACTCACAAATTCTACCAAAAATCAAAGCTGTTCCTCAGCTCCAGGGCTACCTGCGATCTGTGTTTGTCCTGACGAATGGAATTTATCCTCACAAATTGGTGTTCTAAATGTCTTAAGAACCTCATTAAATAGCTAAGTACAAAAAAAAAAATAACATAAAAAATAAAAAATAAAAAACTGTTAAGAATTTTAAGACAAAGAAATCTGTGAATTGGCTCAAGTCCCAGGTCTATGAAAGAAGCAAGAACAAAACTCAGTCTTCTGATGCATGTAGATTACAATTGTTATGGACAATTCTTCCCTAAATATGCCTAGATCAACATTAACCCATCAAATGAGGATTCCTAAGATTTGCAGAATACTCAGTGCACATAACCTTAATTCTGAAGATGCAAGGGCTTTGTATAACGGACCTGAAAATCACTCTTGTTTTTTAGGGTTAATGTATCTTAAAAATGATAATACATATAAAGTGCTAAAAGTGGTTCCTAGTACAAAATAAAGATTCAATAATTATTAATTGTTATTATTGACCTAGAGCTAAAGAATCATTTCAGAAAGTTTAAATTTCAGGGTGTTTAACGGAGTCAATGTTTTACACCTTTTAACACTTTTATGTTGAGAACTGGATATGAACTATGGTTTTTCTGAAATAGGAAATTAATAAAAAGAGAAATCTAAATTCACAGCTATTGGAAGATTTGGCTGTGGTTATGAAGAATTCAAATGGTAGAATCTGGAAATCATTAGGTTTCAAGTGTTCAACTGTCAGAGGCTCTGGTGTATTTAACCTTCCACGTGCCTCCAGTCTCTTTTTGTGCTTGAATATTCAGGGATTCTATTGCCCTCAAGTTCCTTCCCAAACTGAGATGTCTCTTGGGATCTTTTCACATTAGGGGTCTTTATCCTTTCACTCAACTACCCTGAGCCAGGGGTCTGCATAGTCTTGTTGATATTAACTTGGACAAGACAGAGTTGGACAGGAAAATCTGTTTCCCAACCGGGGCCTCCAGCACCTACCCCCTTACTTCTTAAACTCCATCCTTATTTGGTTTCTCAGATGCCAAGAGAGCAAGCTAACCTGGGGTAAGAACAAAGACTCTGAAGTACGACAAATCTGGGTCCAAGTCCTGAATCTGCCATAGGCTAACAACATGACCTTTGCTGAGTTACTTACTCTCTCTAAACTTCTATTTCCGTATCCATACAAAGAGCTTAATATCAATTTCATAACAATTCATGACAATTTCATTGTCATGAGCATCAAATCATATAATGCATGAGAAAGTATTTAGCACTAACAGGCACATACTAAACACTCAATAAAATGTTAACTATTTCTATACTCTCTTAGTTTCTATCCAGACTCTGCAACACCTCTGTTAGTTTCACTGCCTGGTTCCCCCTTCTCTACCTGCACCCTTAATGTTAGAGTTCCTTTTCTACCCCCACTTTGCACATCTGCCCAAGGGGACCTCACCCAGTCTCAGGACTTTCACTGCCACCTACTATGCACAAAACTCTGGGTGACAGCACCCAGAGCTGTCTGTCCAACCCTGATCTTTTATCCAAGCTCTAGATTTGCATTTGCAATTATCTATTTATTGTGTCACCTTAGATACCCTATAGTTGCCCAAACAGAACCCACCATCATCCTCCTCTAACCCATTTCATTTCCTGTCTTCTCAAGCACACTTAATGGGGTCCCCCAGGGTAGAAATTGTGAAGACATTTACAACCCCTCATGCCCACTCACCAAGCCCTGGGATTAAAAAATGTCTCCTGACTCCAATGCTGTCCCAATTCCTCCACCCTGCCACTGCCTTGGTTCTGGTCTTCCTTATCACACACTAGATGAAGGAAATAGCCTTCTATTTGTGACCTGTCCGCCCTCACACAGTAACTCGCCCATATCCATTCATCCTCTAGTCCCCCACCCAAATCATCTTCTTCAATACATGCCAAGGACTAAAAAGATACTCTGAATGTGGGGAAAAGGGAACATCTTAACAAATATTTCACAGTGAAATATAGGGGGCATAAACATTAAGTTGAAGAAACAATCAAAAAAGACACCCGGTGATATTATTATTATTTAACATGGTTCTAGTTTTTATTTTTTTTACCATATTATTTAACTACCACCCTGATAGAACTAGTTGCTCTGACTTCTGGGGCCCCACTATGTCTTCATTACACATTTGCTTTAGCCTTTAACATATGCGGTAATTCATCTGCCTTTCTCTGTTTAGCCTACATCATTTGCATCTTTTTACACCCAGAATCTGGTATCATGCCTAACACATAGTCAAAGCTTGCTAACCAGTAGAAAACAGTCTAATGATTGACTTTTCATGCTTCCCATTAGAAACTAAGAAAACTGACATTTTTCTTGAAATTGCAAAATGGTAGCATAAGTTTTGTTTTGAGATGAGGTTTTGCTCTTGTTGCCCAGGCTGGAGTGCAATGGCATGATCTCGGCTCACTGCAACCTCCACCTCTTGGGTTCAAGCGATTTTCCTGTCTCAGCCTCTGGAGTAGCTGGGATTACAGGCATGTGCCACTACGCCTGACTAATTTTGTATTTTTAGTAGAGACAGGGTTTCTCCATGTTGGTCAGGCTGGTCTCAAACTCCCAACCTCAGGTGATCCGCCAGCCTCAGCCTCCCAAAGTGCTGGAATTACGGGTGTGAGCTACCATACCCAACCAGTTTTTTGTTTTGTTTTGTTTTTTTTAATCAAAGTATTTTCCCTTCTTGAGAATTCAGGGTTTTTTATTTTGTCTTTATTTTGATCTCTTTTTCCCCTTCTAACATTAAGTCTAGGCCCCAGGAATAGAAGGCAGATTCCAGCTATAACTTTGAGTTTCAAACTAGACTTTTTATTAAAGTAATAGGAAGAAAGTCTCGAAGGAACCAGAGCTTGGAGGATTGACCGTGGAGTTATCACAGAAGGAGATACTTGAGGGAAGTTCCTGCCTCACTAGAAGGGGAAACCCTTTCCAGTGCTAAAAGGGAATCTGTTTTTCTCCTTTGCACACTCTAAACTTCAGCATTATCAGTGATCATGGAACATAGAAGCTTATGATATCAGGCTTCATCCTAACTAAATTCATAAAAGAGCAGTGTAGAAAGCACAGTGTCACTTGTTTTATAACTGATACACCCATTTAACAAGGAAATGAGACACAAGATTAAGAATGCCACCTCTGGAGTCAACAGCAAGTGTGACTGGGGCCACATGACTCGGTCAGATTTTTTATTTAGTCCTTTAGCGCAAACCTAAGAATGTTCCCTCAAACCTATAGAGTCTTGATCCTCTGTTCTCTTTGTACATGTAAGATCCTTAGATTAGCACATAGAACATAGGAAGAGATCTAGAAATATCAGCCATACAAGCTGAGAGCCGAATCACATATGAACTCCCATTCACGACTGCCACAAAAAGAATAAAATACCTAGGAATACTGCTAACAAGGGAAGTGAAGGACCTCTTCAAGGAGAACTACAAACCATGGCTCAGAGAAATCAGAGATGACACAAACAAATAGAAAAACATTCCATGTTCATGGATAGGAAGAATCAATATGGTGAAAATGACCATACTGCCCAAAGCAATTTTTAGATTCAATGCTACTCCCATAAATTACCACTGACATTCTTCACAGAATTAGAGAAAACCATTTTGAAATTTATATGGAACCAAAATAGAGCCTGAATAGCTAAGGCAATCCTAAGCAAAAAGACAAAGCTGGAGGCATCATGCTACCTGACTTCATACTATACTACAGGGCTACAGTAACCAAAACAGCATGGTACTGGTACAAAGACAGACACATACACCAATGGAACATAATAGAGAACCCAGAAATAAGACGACACACCTACAACCATCTGATCTTCAACAAACCTGACAAAAACAAGCAATGGGAAAAGGATTCCCTATTAAATAAATGGTGCTGGAAGAACTGGCTAGCCATATGCAGAAAATTGAAACTGTACCCCTTTTTTACACTATATGCAAAAATCAACTCAAGATGGATTGAAGATTTAAATGTAAAACCCAAAACTATAAAAACCCTATAAGAAAACCTAGGCAACACCATTTAGGACATAGGCACAGGCAAAGATTTCATGATGAAGACATCAAAAGCAACTGCAACAGAACAAAAATTGACAAATGGAATCTAATTAAACTAAAGAGCTTCTGCACAGCAAAAGAAACTATCAACAGAGTGAACAGACAACCCACAGAATGGGAAAAAAATGTTGCAATCTATGCATCTGACAAAGATCTAATATCCAGCATCCATAAGGGACTTAAACAAATTTACAAGAAAAAAACAAACAACCCCATTAAAAAGTGGGCAAAGCACATGAACAGACACTTCTCAAAAGAAGACAAAGATACATGCAGTCAACAAACATATGAAGAAAAGCTGAACATCACTGATCATTAGAGAAATGCAAATCAAAATCGCAATGATACATCATCTCACACCAGTGAGAATGGCTATTACTAAAAAGTCAAAAAATAGTAGATACTGGTGAGGTTGTGGAGAAAAAGAAACACTTGTGCACTGTTGATGGGAGTGTAAATCAGTTCAGTCATTGTGTAAGAGAGTGTGGTGATTCCTCAAAGACCTAAAAACAGAACTAACATTCAACCTAGCAATCCCATTACTGGGTATATACCCAAAGGAATATAAATCATTCTATTATAAAGACACATGCACACATACTATTCACAACAGCAGAGACATGGAATCAACCTAAATGCTCATCAATGATAGACTAGATAAAGAAAATGTGGTACATATACACCATGGAATATTATGCAGCCATAAAAAGGAATGAGATCATGTCCTTTGTAGGGACATGGATGGAGCTGGAAGCTGTTATCCTCAGCAAACTCATGCAGCAACAGAAAACCAAATACCGCATGTTTTCACTTGTAAGTGGGAGCTAAATGATGAGAATACATGGACACATGAGGGGAACAACACACACTGGGGCCTGTTGGAGGGTGGGGGTGAGAGGAGGGAGAGGATCAGGAAGAATAGCTAATGGATACTGGGCTTAATACCTAGGTGATGGGATGATTGGGCCAGGAGATGACCTAAAGTTGTGGACACCTGGTCCTTGTCCCCAGTGTGCTTCCTGAAGGTTGAACTAGAGTTCTGCTGCTCTTAGGCAATGTGTTATTTCTCTTTGGGCAATCTGTGGAAGCCAAATCATTAGTTGCTATTTGCTTGGTAAACATCTTGGCAAATAAGATTAAAAGCCAGGATGTCTGTTGGCTCACTGAGTCCTCCTAATGGGCCAGTCTCAGGCTATCTTACTCTGAAGTATCCTCCACTCCTCAAAATCACAGATGAATGCTTCTGGCAAAAGTGGCATCTTGTTTATTTTCACAGAAGCTGCCATGTATGCATCAAACCCATTTTGCCTTCTGCCTGGGCACACACCTAACCTTGTCTCCCAGCTTCCTTTGCAGTTAGGCCACGTGACATGCATTAGCCAATGCCATTGGCGTGGAAGCGATGTGCACCCTTCCTGGTCTTGCTGATAAAGTCCCCCCACAGGCAACCCTCTGTGCTCTACAGGGACTTTGGAAGCCGCATGCCGAAGACATCAGAGCCACAGGTGAAAGAAATCTGGGTCTTCGCATATTACCTGGGTGAGGCATCCGCTCATCAGCAATGCCCATTATGAATTTCATGTGAGGAAAAACAAACTTCTATCACATTTGAACAATTACACATTCTTGAGTTTGTCTGTTACAAGTTCTAGGATTACCTTAACAAATACATCTGTCTCAATCATCATGAACCTATCATTCCTATGGCAGTGCCTGGTACACAATAAGAATTCATGTCTGTAGAAACTCTAGATTTTACTAGAAATCAGAGCCTGGTGTTTAAACAGAGTAAGAGTAATCATTGGCATGCAGGAGACAGACTCTGGAACTCTGCAGAAGACTTTAGTTATCTACATTTCTGAAACATGAGGATGCCACCAGGAGAGGAAATATGAGATATTTTTTCCCAATTTCAGTTCTCCTCAGATTTCATCAGTCTGATCATCCAGACTCAGAATTATCTGAAGTTATTTCATTCAGAGACGATAGAAACTGGGGCATTTAAGTATGCAGAGAGCAATTACATTCTGAGAAGAAACCTCTGAATAGCACAATCACTGACAGCTATTTAAAGAGAATAGAAGATTGAGACTACATAGGTGGGGAAAAGATCTTAGGTTTGACTTAAAGGGCTGAATAAAAATCCTAAAGGACACTTATGGCTCCAGAGCTGGTGCCTTCCGGGGGTGTGAGGCCTGAACAGTTGGAGAACTGGCAGTAGTAACTAGAAAAGGATAGTATTTTGACAGATGCCTGAGGTTACATTCCAAATTCCTTCCACCTTACCCCACTTCTCATTCCCCAAATCATTATTCTCAAGGGAGGAGTCACAGTATATCAAATTTGCCACTGAGGCCATTAAGAGGTGTGTGTTGTTATATATCACCAGAAAGCATTTCCTTATTTCTCAAGGTCTTTTTTGATTAAAGAAGCAAAATCATACGAGCTCTTCCCAAACTCATCTTTCACTCTCCATTAAAGAGAAAAGCAAGACTATCAAGTAAGGCAAGCAGCAACCTACAAAATGCAATCTTGGACCACTTGAGCAAGAAGATGAACAATGGACAAGAGAATGGCATTGCAGGTGAGAGTTGGAGGTAGTATATATATATGGGACAGAAAAAGCCTTGAAATCTACAACCCTCATTGACCCCTCATAAGGGGTTATACTCAAAGCACTTCACCAAGCTTCTGCTCCGTAAGCATAAATGGCCATGCCCTGCACCATGCGACCCCACCCCAGGCTATCACTAATTGAACCAGAGGTGGACACCCAACCCAAAGGCAGCCAATTTAGAATTGCCCAATAGCCTCCGAGATAGCCTGGTAAGAAATCTTTGTCATACACAAATAATGATGATAAAGGCATCAAATTATCTTTCTCTGGAATAGAAAACGAAGATGAAATACAGATATGATATAAAATGAAAATATGGGGAGATTCTCAGGAATACGAAGAAGAGATAGAGGGAGAGAATCCATCTTCATTAGCAAGAGAGAAAGAAAAAAAAAAAACAGAAAAGGCAGACAAGATTCTGAAGAATAATGAAAGGTCAAGAGAAAGCAGAAATTGTTATAGTAAGCAGAAGTTGTGAGGAGGCAGAAGTCCAAATATACGTTAAGTAGAGCACAAGGGAGATGTTTAGAACAGGTTCAAGATAAAGGCAAAAAGGAGGTGGGCTCCATAATGCTAGACGTCTTGAAGATCAACAAATTCCAGCTTCTTGTATAAGCAGGGAGACAGGAGAGAGGGCTGACAGCAAGATCATCAGTCTCCAGGACATTTAACTGGACACTGAATGACCTTCTGCATGGGATGATTTATTCCGGGCTCTCTGGTGCTCTGCTGTCCTGTGGGTCTTGCTTTTCTTTGGACGTTATGTGGCTTTCCCCAATTCCCAGGAGGCCTGGCAACAAGCTTGAGATTCCTGTTTTCTTTAGTCCCACAAATATGCTAGCAAACTGTCCCCTACTTTTGCTTGAAGTAACACAGGTAAGTGTATTCCTTGCTACCAAGCAGTGGGATATATTATTTGTACAGTGTGGATGTATGTGTTTGTCCAGTGTGTTGTATGCTGGGAGGATGAGGTGAGAGGCCAAACGCAGAGGGCAGAATTGCCTTGATAAGTTGGGAGGACACGGAGGTGATAAGGTAGGGAAGTCTGGGAATGGGAGTAATAGGAGTGAGCAAACTAATTTAGGCTTCTTCACGTATGTCTGGCACCTGGTCTGTGGCTTCCTGAGTCCATCAGATTCCCTTTCTCTTAAATATACTGCATATCAAGAGAAAAGGGTACATGTCCCTTCTATGGACATTCCTAATCTATTGTTATATTTATTCAGAAGGTCATCTCATCTTCCTCTAAAGAATGTGTTATAGGCCTGGAGTGGTGGCTCATCCTTGTAATCCCAGTACTGTGCCAGGCTGAGGCAGGAGGTGTACTTGAGCCCAGGAGTTCATGATCAGCCTAGGCAACATAGTGGGACTCCGTTTCTACAAACAAAAATACAAAAATTAGCCATGTGTGGTGGTGCATACCTGTATTCCCAGCTACTCAGGAGGCTGAGGCAGATGATCACTTGAGCCTAAAAGGTTGAGACTACTGTGAGCTATGATCGCACCACTGCACTCCAGCCCGGGCAACTCTAGAAGAACCCCATCTTAAAACAAGAACAACAACAAATGCTTTATAGAGTGTACTGGTCAGGACTCTTGGTCAAAAGGGGAAAAAACTCAATTTGGACTAGCCTAAGCTAACACCCTCCTCTTTTTCTCGCCTGTCTCTCTCTCTTTCTCTCTCTCTCTCTCTCTTTCTCTCTCTCTCTCTCTCTCTCTCTCTCTCTCTGTGTCTGTCTTTGAGACGGGGTCTCCAGGTTGGAGTGCAGTGGTGCGATCACAGCTCACTACAACCTCCAAGTCCTGGACTCAAGCGATCCTCCCACCTCAGCCTCCCCCAAGAGCAGCTTGGACCACAGGCCTGTTCCAACATGCCCAGCGCCTCCTCCTGAGTTTGCTCCTCCTGGCTTTTCCGGCACCTTCTCACAGCCTTGCTGTCTCCTTGAGGCTGAATCCTGAGAGTACAGATCCTGTGTTCACATCCTCGCAGCTTCACCTGCCGGTGTAGACACTCTTAGAGCAATTGCTATGACCAGAAGGGGACGGTCAGCTCCTATTTGAATCATATGTTGAACTTTTGGCAAGAGATATGGGGCTGACTGAGCAAACCCACTAAAGGAGTTGTTGGGGTCCCCCACACTCACACTTCTCATCTGCTGCCAGAGCCGTTATTGCCCTCAGTGTCTCAGATTTGGCCAGCACTTAGACTGCGGCTGCACAGGGACACTTCCCCTGTAGACATGCTGCTCCCCTTTAGCCCAGTAGGAGGCAGCATTGCCCCTCCTTGCCCTGCGCCTCGCCCGGCTGTTTGATTCCAGGCTTCCAGCTCAGCTAGGAAAAGGGTCCATTAAAAAGATTTTATCTTCGGAAAACCTTATCACCCCTCAAATGTCAAGACTTTCGGAAATTAATCTAGAGTTTTCTCCTTTTCAGACCTCAAGTTTTAAAACAGAATCGTAAAATCCTAGAGCCAGGAGGAGCCTCTGGAGTCCTGTCACATCCAGCCTTCTGTTTTAAAGATGAATAGATCGACCTAGGCAGAGACTCAATCACATATTCTAACATTTGGTACCAGATCGCGAAGTCATTGGAACCAAGCATAAAAAGCTATCAGGGAGAGATAAAAGATCTGAAGGAAAGGTTGCTTATCAATTTCTGGAAAGCTGGACTAAACTTTTAATGGGAAAACAATTTATAAAAAAATACCCAAGTAACCTTTAAGAATAAACACTTGCAAATGATTTGAACAAGCACTGTGCAATCGAAATACGTGTGAGTCACAAATGCAAGTCATAGGTGGAATTTTACAGTGGCTACTAGAAATTTTTAAAAAGGTAAAGAGAAAAGGTGAAATTTAAAAAACAAATTAAGTAATACTTCAATAATATTTAACCTATATATTAAATATACTATTATTTCACCATGTAGTCAGTAAAGACTCCTATGAATAAGATATTTTGCCAGTGGCTACCGTGTTGGACGTTGCAGAATTGAACAACAGGTTCATACAGAACCTTGCAGAGTCCTCAGGACAAGCTGCAGACATTTGAGCTCAACTAGGGCATTCTGGGGAAATGTATTATACCAACAGAATATAAGGGGCTGATATATTTTATCAAAAAGAGCTTCCTGTTTGAAAAAATATATACTTTTAACTCCATCTCCTTTCCTCAGATAAGCTCCAGAAGGATGCATGATCATTGCATCATTATTATTCTTAAACAATGAACTAAAGTGGACCAGTCAAGTGAATGCCAACGGGAGTTTGATGGAAGAGGCTGTCCTGTTCTCGCCTAGAGTGACCTCACAATCTGTGGCCCAGGAGGATTTTATAAGATATCAGCATGCCTGCCGAGAACAAATGAATAGTTTTTTCCTTAGTGCTAAAAACACCAAAGGCAATTTTCACATACCCACCCTTCGTTTTTACAGGATGTGGTAGGGGAGTCAGGCTGTAATCACAGTGTGTTAACTGAGGATAAAATAGAGAGCATCAGCCAGATTGCTCTTCTTGAAAACAACAGCCAAAAAAGAAAAACAGCTTTCAGGATTTTGAGTTGCTTCACATGCTCAGGAGAGGGTGGCAGTTTCAAGCCCAACATCAAGAAGAAAGACAAAGTTGAGCCCAACTGGGCACCAGCAAGGAGTGGGTGCACCCATCCCTGCCTCCACGCTCCTTCCTCCACAGTAAAAATGAGAGCTCCCATCATTTTGGGGTAGTGGGTGTTTCACAGTCTGTTCTCCTCAGCAGCTTTGAAATTCTGAGTTCTGAATTCTGGTATTGTAGCCTGGCACAAAGTTGCAGGGACAAGGTTTGTTCACACCCTAATCTCCTACCCCAGCCTGCTGTCTTCCTGACTGTGCCACTATCTGAAGTCGAGGGTTTCTCACTAAACACTGAGCAGAGCTGCAGGCAGACCTTGACCTTGCCTCATATGTCCAAGTGAAATAAGCAACCACCCTAAAAAAGAAGCCAAGTTTTCCCTTTGTTGATGGATTCCTCCTTCTATGGAAGTATCTGTGATAAGGATACTGTCACTCTGAACCACTGAGTCTTTTGTTCCAAAAATACTGATTGACAGTCATTGATCACTTATTGCCGAGTCCCTATAGTAACTCATTTAAAGCTCTGCAAAATAATAGTCCTTTCACAGCTGGTTGTGGTGGCTCACGCCTGTAATCCCAGCACTTTGGGAGGCTGAAGTGGGCAGATCACTTGAGGTCAAGAGTTCAAGACCAACCTGGTCAACATGGCAAAACCTATCTCTACTAAAAATACAAAAATTAGCTGGGCTTTGTGGTGAGTGCCTGTAATCCCAGCTACTCCAGAGGCTGAGGCACAAGAATTGCTTGAACCTGGGAGGCAGAAGTTGCAGTGTGCTGAGATCACACCACTGCACTCCAGCCTGGGCAACAAGAGCAAAACTCCATCTCAAAAAATAATAATAATAATAAAGAAAAATAAATTAGCCAGTTGTGGTGGCTCACACCTGTAGTCCCAGCTACTCAGGAGGCTGAGGCAGGAGAGTTGCTTGAGCCCAGGAGGCAGAGGTTGTAGTGAGCTGAGATTGTGCCATTGCAATCCAGCACAGGCAACAAAGAGAGATTCTGTCTAATAATAATAATAATAATAGTAATAGTCCCTCCAAACTATCCTAAGTCCTTTGTATACTGTATTAGAGTCCTACGTCCTAGGTCCACCATAACAGAGTACCACAGACTGGGTGGCTTCAACAACAGAAATTGTATTTTTTCGCAGTTCTGGAGGCCAGGCGTCCAAGATTTAGGTGTCAACAGTTTTGGTTTATTCTGAAGCTGTGAAGGAGACCCTGTCCTACACCCCTCTCCCAGCTTCTGGGGGTTTGCTGGCAATCTTTGGTATTCCTTGGCTTGTAGATGCAACACCCTAGTCTCTACATTTGTCTTCACATGGCATTTTCCCTTTGTATGTCTGTATCCAAATCTCTCCTTTTCAAAAGGGCACTGGTCTTGCTGGATTAGGGCACACACTAGTGACTTCATTTTAAGTTGATTACTTCTGTGAAGACATAAGATCACCTTCTGAGGTCTTGGAGGTTAGGACTTCAGTGTAGGGGGACACAGTTCAAACCATAACACACATATGAACTCATTTATCTTTCCAACAGCCCTTCAAGGCAGCTTCCTGGATAATTTATCCCATTTGCATAAATTTATCCCATTTGCAGAAGAGGGCACCTGGGACACAGAGAAAGTAAAAGACTTGCCATGGTCACTGCATTAGTCAGTTTTCATGCTGCTGATAACGACATACCTGAGACTGGGTAATTTATAAAGAAAAAGAGGTTAACTGGACTCACAGTTCCACCTGGCTGGGGAGGCCTCACATTCATGGCAGAAGGTGAAAGGCACTTCTTACACAGTGGCAGCAAGAGAGAAAACTTGTGCAGGGAAACTCTCCTTTATGAAACCATCAGATCTTGTGAGACTTATTCACTATCGTGAGAACAGCGCAGGAGAGATCTGCCCCATGATTCAATTACCTCCCACCAGGTCCCTCCCGAGACACGTGGGAATGGTGTGAACTATGATTCAAGATAAGATTTGGGTGAGGACACATCCAAACCATAGCAGTCACCAAGCTGGCAGTTAGTGGAGTCCCACAGGCTGTCTAGTTTGAGTGAGTCTGCTGTACAACCCCATAAGTATTGTTATTACTGTCTCAGACTTATGCCTGAGGAAACCAAGATATACAGTTCACAAAACCCACCAGTATTGCACAGTGAGTCATTGGCGGAGCTGGAGTTTGAACTCACTGCTGTTCGGCTTCAGCACCTGAGCTGGTAATCACTAAACTATGTGATTTCTCTTACATAAAAATGTCTTCCCAGAATTCAGGAAAGGCTAATTTGCCACTCCACACTTTCCAAGGACTGCACAATTCTTTAGTGGTGTTGGTTATGCATCACAGTCACCGTTGGAAGGGACTGGGGTTGGTCACTGGCATGGGGCAGCAGGGTGAGTTATCAGGAAATGGCAAAAGGACCCAGGGGGTCTGCAAGTGCTTGAGCCCCCACCCGTAGCACTGCCCTTAACCACCTCAGGCTCTGCCAGGGAACCAGGAAGAGGATAGGCAAATAGGAGGGCAATTCTGGGCTGCTTTGGGTAAAATAAAAAGGGGACAGGAAATGAAAGGATTCAGACTGTTGAAAGAAGGGACTCAACAGATCCTGCCTCATCCTTTCTTCGTAACTGGAAGGAAGTGGGTCTTACTGTCGCATGAGGAAATGGGGGAGCCCAGCTCCTGAGCATTCAGGCCAATCTTGGTTTGATTCATACTGTGATGATTTCTCTCTAATGTAGAGACACAAAAGCTGAGAGTTGAGAACTATGTCTCATGAAGGTCACAACTGGGGTCCACACCTACCCTCCTCAGGATTAGCTGTTCAATTCCTCCTGGAATTTTGGGAGAAATCCATTGAATCCCACCCCCCACTCCCTGTTACTAGTTGCTGGTGGTGGTTAAGAGAGATTGCGTTGTTTTATTTTTTCACTTAGTTTGAGTCCTGTACACTCATTAAGTTAGATCATTATCTTTCATTTCATTGAATCTAAACTATCTTCTCCCCATTTGCCCAATTTAATGAATTTCCTCAATTTTGTTCTCACTAATTAAACACCATACTCAGTATCTAAAATAAATCCACTTTTTTTTTTACACCCGTAGTGTAAAAGCTCCCTGAGGGTAGTGATTTCATCTTTTGTTTATTTCTATATCCTGAGCACCTAGCAATATTGATAATGAAGGAATGGCTATGTGTAATTTTTTTCTCCCATTTTATATACATGGTAACTTGCTATACATACTGTTCTGCATATGCATTTGTCTACTTATCAATATATCATGGAGATTGTCACATTTAGTGGGTCAACAGGCAGGGGACAGGACTTTTACATTTATTAAAATTACCTGCTTAGAGTTCCAAGCAGAATAAAAGCAATTCTCCATCCATGCATGCATAGACTAATCCCAGGAAGTAGCTGTCACCCAGCATGAATTAAATTTGCTGTGCAAGGCATGCCTAGTATGCAATAGAGCTCTCTCACTTTTTTGTTGTTTTTAATCTACATGACCGACACCATAGCCACTGTTTCTTAGGACACACCATTCATGATACAGCTACATTTTAAAATATCTATTTCACTCCATGGAATCCTTTTATCTTGCAATCACACTAAACATGGGTGCCTTACACTTGATAGGTATTCAAGCGTGGGGAAGTGGTGTGAATGAAAAGTTAAGATATACTAAACCATAAAGTATATTAACTTTTTTTCCAAGTTAAGGTAGAAAAAGGGAGGAAATCAATACATTTTAATTTCTTTAAATGAGGTAAACTTTGAATAACCATGGAATTTAACCCAATAAACTATTGCAAAATCATTTTGGTGACTTGTGCCTGGTGCCTGCCCATCCATCTACTTCATGACTTAGCACCAAGTTTTTTGTCTGAATTTGAGGGTGTACCACTTCTGTAAGAAACAGCAAATGTAAGAGTGTCATCCCCAGATTGCAATGTCAAAGTTCTCATTTATGGCCTGCCGACAAAAACATTGTAGTATGAAAAGAGGAGCATAGGCAGAATGATTGGAGTTTCAAAATTTGAACAATGTGAGATAAATGGGTGATCAGGGGTCAAAAGGGCTATTTATAAAGATTACTCTTCTCCTAGACTTTAATTCTCCAGAACACTTATATCACCCAGCGGAAGTATCTTGCCTGTGAGTTTTTGTTTATTCTCTATCTCCTCCCACTGCAAAGTATGTTCCATGAGAGCAGAGACTTCATCTTTGCTCACTACTATATATCTAGTTGCTGGCATATGGTACATGCTTATTATGTATTTGTTGAATAAATGAATACACAAGAGAAGGACGAAGGTGACTTTTGGCTTCATCCCATTCCTATTGCTTAGGGGTCATTCATTTTAAGAACACTTCTGGAAATTACCAAAGAAAGTTTTTTCATACAAACAAGTAGGAGTGAAGCAGGTTCACTGTGCACTGATTACCAATTTATCTGAGTACAGTGAGACAGAACACCCACACACAAGTTACATGAAACAGGTTTATCACTTACAGATAAGCAGCAATGGATAACAGAAGTCAAGGCTTCATCCTGAGCTGGTCTCCCAAGGCTCACAAAGCTGCTTGGGGAACACAGAGTCTCCAAGGCACATGCCACACTTGTACTGCATCTGAGGGACCTGGAAAAGCAGTCTACCCTGGGCTTTACGCCCAGGGCCAAAGCACTGAAGGACATCCTATTTCTAGGGTGAGCTGGAACAGAGCCCAGGCTGTTCTGACCAGTCCCCTACTATCTCACGACATTACATTCCTAGCATATTCTACAGTTATTCTTAAGAATTACAAGTAAGAATGTAGGGAGAACTGGGTCAGTCCAAGGCCACCTGAAGAACTGTCCTACAGGAGTCATTGAGAAGGGAGTGGCCATCTGGGGTTCAGTGGAAAATTTTCTCTTAAAATGTAGCTACAGCCTGGGGTCCGTGGAGCTTGACTTTAATCTCACCAGTAATCTTTAGTTTTCCACTAACACTCTTTCCAAAGTCCTTCTGCCCACCACCCCATTCCAAAGCCACGCCCACAATTTCAGGCTTCCATTGACTCTCCCAGGTACCTACCTCTGGTTAGTTATCAATTACTGATCGAAATATTACTTCAGAGTTAATGCCTTAAAATAAATACAGTATAATGGGAAATATATATCTGGTCTTTATCCCCAATTAGTGACCAACAGTTCTGAAACCCTTGGAATTCCCAGAGTGATAGGAGTGTTTTGGTATGTTAATGGTGATGACTCATGGCTGGGGGGCCCTAGATAGCTTCAGGATGGAGGCTGGTCACCCAAAAGACCAAGGCATGATTAGAGGGTTGGAACTTTTAGCCCACCTCAACCTGCAGGACCAACAGCTAATGACTTAATTAATCATACCTTCATAAACATCCCCTAACAATAGGGTTCAGGAAGCTTCCAGGCTGATGAACACATAAAGGTACTGGGAGGGTGGCGTGCTAGAAAAAGGAATGGGAGCTCCGTGTACCCCTCCTTGTCCCTATACCTTGCCCTATGCATCTCTTTCATTTGGCTATGAGAATAAACCAGTAAAAGTGCTAAAGTGTGCTCTTGAGTTCTGTGAGCCATTCTAGCAAATTATCAAACCTGAGGAGGTAGCAGATATGTGGCTGGTTGGTCAAAAGCACAGGAGGCCTGGGACTGAAGACCAGCATCTGAAATAGGAGGGACTGAGTCCTTCACCTGTGGGGCCTGCACAGGTAGAGTCAGAATTGGATGGAATCGAACACTCAGCTGGTGTCCAGAGAATCAGAAAATAGGTTGTTGGTGTGGAAAACCCCCATACCTTTTGGATCAGAAGTGTTGTGAGGAGGCACAGCTCAATAATAAACATTTATTATCTCCTCATTTATGTGAGAAAGGAATTTGGGAGCAGCTTATCTGGTTGGTTCTGGATTGGAGTCTTGCCAAGAAGTTGTAATCAAGATGTTGTCCTGGGCTGCAGTCATCTGAAGATTTGACTGGGCCTGGAAGATTTACATCCAAAGTGACTCACTCACATGACTGTCCAGTGGTCACAGGTGTAGGCAGGAGGCCTTGTTTCACCAGTTGGGCCTCTCCAGGGCGCTGCTCAGTCCATGACAGCTGGCCTCCTGCCCAGCAAGTGCCAAGAGAGCAAAGTAAAAGCTGTAATGTGTTTTATTCCTAGCCTCCTAAGTCACAGCCTGTCATTTTTACAATGTCCTATTGGTTACCCAAGTCAGCCCAACTGATTATAGAAGTGAATTATACAAGAACATGAAGACCAGGAGGCGAGGCTCTTCAAGGGCCATCTTGGAGGCTCCCAACCCACAGGGCTCAAATACATTTTTCAAATAAATGAACAAAGTATTTAGTCAACTCCAAGTCCTCTGTACTCAGTCCATTTGGATCTAACATGAGAGTTTAGGCTTCTGACAACATACAACGTTTTACTGGCTTTAGCATTTTCACTCTGGAAGACCTCAGACAAGTGATCTACTTTCATTGTGCCTCAAGTCTTAAAACAAGAACCGCAAGATCACCATGAAATTAAATAATTTTAGTGCCATGGAGAATGTTCATTAATGAAACCTTCCCACAGGATTGGCCCCATGCAAAATCATGAAGCTAAGGTAGCTTGCTTTTTCTAACGCATCTCCACAAATCTCCCCAATTTCCCCCACCCCTACTCCCCGACCCTACACATGCAATATTCAGTTTAATGGACAGAGGCACGTATTTTGCAGGATTTGCTTCCACATGCCTTGAAAAAGTACCAGTTGGATATAATAATTGTGTATACATGCATGTTTCAGTAAACTCAATAAGGCCAATTTTTCCTGTAGCTTTAAAACATGTCACTGAATCTCAGTTGAACACCTGATGAAAATGGCTTACAAACAGAAGTTGAAATGTATGAAAATCCTGAACACTGGAAACGTTTGTTGTAGAGAGATCATCAAGGAGTGAGATCTCACTGAGGGGCAGCAGATTCCTACGGCTCATCTCAGGCTCACCTGTAGGGTACATGAATTGAGTGGAAGGATGGATAGAGTTTGCTTGTTTGATCATTTAACACTTATTTTCCAAGCACCTCCTTTGTGCCAGGCACTGTTCTAGGTGTTAATCTACACTCACTTGGGGTTTTTGCTCAAATATCATCATTTCAAGAAAGCCTAGCCTGACTGCCATGTTTTAAATTGCAGTTTTAATTGCATCCTTCCCAATCCCTTATGCTGCTCTGTATTTTCTTGTTTCATAACATGTGTTATGTTTTACTACATACTATGAGTTCCTTCTCTATTGCCTTTTGTTGTCTTTCTCCCCCCATCCAACTCCATGCCAGAATTTCAGCTCCAGAATGGCAGGAATCTCAATCTATTTTATTCATTGATACAGTACCTGACTCATAATAGGAATTGAATTGAACACCCAGCTAGTGTCCAGAGAATCAGAAAATAGATGATTGGGGTGGAAAACCTCCATACCTTTGGGGTCAGAAGTGTTGTAAGGAGACACAATACAGCTCAACAATAAACATTTATTATCTCATCATTTCTGTGAGAAAGGAAGTTGGGAGCAGCTTTTCTGGTTGGTTGGTTGGTTGGTTGGTATTGAACAGTTGGTGAATGAACTGATGAGTGCTGGCAGCATGAAAGTGAATAAAACATATCAAATTCTCTGTCTTCTACAAATTCATTCATTCATTCATTCTCTCTCTCGATCTCTCTCTCCATGCGTATAGTTGCCATTCACTGGGTTAAGTCCAGCTCTGATGCTATCACATTGTTCTGACCTGCAAATATCATTTCCTACAAATGCCCCAGGCAATCTGTGGCTTCTTTTCAGAGCAGTCTAAATGCCCTTGCTACAAAACCTAGATCTCTAGTGCACTGCATATTCTAATTTCCCATTTGTTTTTATGAAAATAAAGTTTGCCTTTCAAATGTAAATGCTCCAGGGCCCCAGTCATGCTTCCTGAACTCTCTGCACAGCAGTACCTCTGGGTTTAGGGAAGAAAACAGATTTATTTTTACTTTCATATTGATCTAACAAGGTTACAAAGCTATTACACACTTTTGTCAATAAAGTTAAGATTACCACCACCCCCCTTTCCAAACTATGAAAAAGACAAAACTCATTACTCTCCAAAAGCCACATAAAAGCAAAAACATTCCACTGACAGTTTAATAAAAAAACAGGACATACCAAACAGGAAACATACAGAGAATGACAACTGGGATTAAGCAAGGGGGCTGGAGAGGACAGATTAAAGATTCTCAGTGAACACAATCAACAACAGGAATGTTTAAGGGAGGGTTTCATTAAAGTGCCTGAAAATGGTAACTGACTTCAGTAATATCTAAAGCCTTTCAACACGGATAATGGCATTAGTGTATGAGATACAGAATAGACATCAGGAACTATTTTTCCAGATAGAAGACAAAATGAGAACAAAAAGCCTTATATGTCAACACCCACTGGGTACAAAAACAGTGAAATGAAAACAGAATGTGAATAGAAGGGAAACATTGCTGAAACCAGCAATTAAGAGCTGTCTCAGGAATTTAAAGGAGTGTTTTGGTGGGAGGCATGGAGCAGGAAGGGACACAAAAAAATCTTTGTGGCTTTGTTTCTTTTGCTGAGGGATGAAAGGCCAGTCGTGGTTGGTCTTGCGAAGTAGGGAAAGAATTGTCAAACCTGCTTTTCAAGGACTGAGCTGTTTAACAAGGTAGCCACTAGCCACATATGTGATTGAAAATTAAACGGAAATCAATTTTTTTATTATACTTTAAGTTCAAGGGTACATGTGCACAATGTGAAGGTTTGTTACATATGTATACATGTGCCATGTTGGTGTGCTGCACCCATTAACTCGTCATTTACATTAGGTATATCTCCTAATGCTATCCCTCCCCCATCCCCCACCCACAACAGGCCCCGGTGTGTGACGTTCCCCTTCCTATGTCCAAGTGTTCTCATTGTTCAATTCCCACCTATGAGTGAGAACACGCGGTGTTTGTTTTTTTGTCCTTGTGATAGTTCACTCAGAATTATGGTTTCCATCTTCATCCATGTCCCTACAAAGGACATGAACTCATCCTTTTTATGGCTGCATAGTATTCCATGGTGTATATGTGCCACATTTTCTTAATCCAGTCTATCATTGATGGCCATTTGGGTTGATTCCAAGTCTTTGCTATTGTGAATAGTGCCGCAATAAACACACATGTGCATGTGTCTTTATAGCAGCATGATTTATAATCCTTTGAAATGAAATAAAGTGTAAAATTCAGTTTCTCAATCACATCAGTCACATTTCAAGTGCTCGGTAGCCACACATGACACACTGGACAGCACAGGGCCAGAACACTTGTTTCATCATTGCAGAAAGTCCTCCAGGACAGCATGCTCTAGGAGAATGGCAGGTAGGAAAGCAAGCCTTGGTCAGTGTTGACTCCAGCTTTACCTGTGATTCTCTTACCCCTTAAAGAGCTGCAGACTCCTAATGTTACAGTCTGCAAGGACCGTGCAACTGAAGTCAAAATTCTCATCACCCTTGAGGCTTCCCCCTCCACACACACAAATGAGGTTCAGAACAGTTAGAATAAGGCATTTATTAAACATATCTTCATAAAGGTGCCAGAGATACTAAGGTGAATAAAACACAGACTAAAACCTCCAGGTGCTTGCACCCTTCAGCCAGTAGGGTAGACATGAAAGAGACTAATGACGTCAAGATGGTCAATACGAAAATAGAGATGCATATGAGGCACTGTAGCGTACTGGATTTTCAAAAAAAAAAAAAATGGCCATGGCAAAATTTCCATTTTCACATGCTTTTCTAGATGATTCCCTCTCCATCCAGAGTGGGAATCCATTTCTTCTCCTTTTCCAGCTAAGGAGCCTCATGACCGCTTGGCCCTATACAGTAGAACAGAAGTGATTCTATGTGACTTCTGAGACTAGGTCATATAAAAGACACACCTTCCTCCTGGCTTGCTCTCTCTCTCTCTCTGTCTGCCATGTGAAGTGCACACCTTTGTAGCCCTCAGCCACCCAGTAAAAAGTCTAGCTACTTTGAAGTTGTAATGCTAGAAAGATCATGTGGGAAAACAACAGAAATACAGAGAGAGATGCCCAAGGAGCCCCAGCTGTTCCATGCTCCAGAGGTTTGGCCCTTCCCAGCATCAGCCAAGCAAGTGAACATCCTCTCAAATGATTCCAGCCCAGGCTTTAAGTCTTCCAGGTGAGGTCCTGTTAACACTCAAGGATGGCTGGAGTGCAGGCAGGTGTAGTAGAGGTAGGAGCTTCATTTATTCATTCTCATTCCTTTATCCAATAAATATATATATTGAACCCCATTGTGCCAGGCACGTGGCTTGTGCATCAGTTAAGACTGCTTTTGACTGAAAACAGCTGCACTCCCAAAAAAGTGGTTTAAATGCTAAGGACAAGTTGTTTATTTAATTAGAAAATCAGACGGAAGCAGACCCAGGAATATGTTGCTGTTTCCAGCTAGCCTCTTGCTATCTTTCTCCTTCACTAACCTCAGAATGTTGGCTTTTTATCTGAATGCCTCATGGTCACAAGATGGCTGTAATAGCTCCAGGTATCACACCCTCCCAAGCTTCTCATGCCACATCCAAAAGGAGGAAGAAGAAGAACACCAAAGTTTCCTCTTGTGTGCTCTCCACTTTTATCAGAGAGAAAAACATTTATCTGAAGTTTCCACCAGCCAACTTCCCCTTATGTCAAATCAACCAGGAGCAAATCACACAGCCATCCTAGCAGAGGGTAGATGAAACAGGGAGGGTGCTGGGAAAGTGAGTATCTGGCCTTTTCAGCTTCTATAGTGGAAAACAGACGAGGGAAAGGGGGATTGGAAAAATTAGGGGGAAGACAACCAGGAGGGCCTGCTACAGAGAGGCTTACCAAAGCAGTTGGGACATAATCCTGCCTTCAGAATGCCAGGGTAGGAAACATCCAATTATGCAATGCACAACCATGGAAAAGTATAGAAAGGCTGCAAGCAGCACACTTGCGATGTGGCACAATGGGAGGCAGAAGAGAGGAAAGGAAGGGAGATGGGAGTGACAGTTATCCACTGGTGGCGATACCTTTGCAACAGGCACCCCCTACACACACACACACACACACACACACACACAAACACACACACATCACACAATTACCATTTAATTCAATAAGAGCAATAGGATGTATTAGAAAACTCTGCTGCCCTGTGGAGAGAGGTTGGGTGGGACCAGGTCAGAGGCAGAAGACTAGATTTTTCTTTTTTTTGAGACAGAGTCTCACTCTGTCACCAGGCTGGAGTGCGGTGGCACAATCTTAGCTCACTGCAACCTCTGCCTCCCAGGTTCAAGACATTCTCCTGCCTCGGCCTCCGGAGTAGTTGGGACTACAGGCGTGCACCACCACACCCAGCTAGTTTTTGTATTTTTACTAGAGAGGGGGTTTTACCATGGGGTTGCTGTAACAAAGTATCATTAACTGGGTGACTTTTAGGCAACAGACATTTATTTCTCACAGTTCTGGAGACTGGGAAGTCCAAGATCAAGGCATCAGCAGATTTGGTGCTTAGTGAGGGCCCTGTTTCTGTGTTCTCACTTGGTGGAAGGAGTGAGTGGTCTCTGTCTGGGTCTTTTATGAGGGTATTAATCCCACCCAAGAGGGTTCTTCTGCCCTTGTGGTCTAATCAATGCCCAAAGGCCTTGCTTCCTCATACCATCACCTTGGCAGTTAAAATTTCAATGTACAAATTTGGGGAGACACATTCAGTCTATAACAATATAATCTACAGAAACATTAAAAATACCCTCCCTGGAATTCTTTAAATTCAAATGCTTTATTTAATCAGAGAAATAGAATAGAGGAGGAGAGGCAGAAATCAATTTCTTCAGATTAAAAAAGCTTTGAGCCGGGCGCAGTGGCTCAAGTCTGTAATCCCGGCACTTTGGGAGGCCGAGGTGGGCGGATCACGAGGTCAGGAGATCAAGACCATCCTAACTAACATGGTGAAATCCCATCTCTACTAAAAATACAAAAAAATTAGCCAGGTGTGGTGGCGGGCACCTGTAGTCCCAGATACTGGGAAGGCTGAGGCAGGAGAATGGCGTGAACCCAGGAGGTGGAGCTTGCAGTGAGCCGAGATCGCGCCACTGCACTCCAGCCTGGGGGACAGAGCAAGACTCCGTCTCAAAAATAAATAAATAAATAAATAAATAAATAAAGCTTTGCAGAGCATTAAGAGGGAACAAAGGAACTTACTAACACAAAGATAAGTGACAGTGGCAGACAATCCCCCAACCCTGACTCTCACACAAACAGTACACCCTTTCCCCATGCAGGAGGGGAAATGCTACTAATTTTTCACTGAACAATTTTCTCTTCTCCAGTCCAGGCTGGACTTAATAGATAGAAAATATTCAAACAAGAAATGACTCTGAGATATTGTAGAATAATAATTAAACCACATACACAATTACTCTAGCTGAAAAGGTCTCTCAGCATTTTTCTGTGGATAAGAAATGCACATGTTTACCTGGGGGCTTCTGTGTGTTCATAGGATATGGAGAGTGTGATTAAACTGGAAGGTAGGTGAAATGTAAAAGTAAACTGGATTATTCTACTAAGAAAAGTTATCTTTTTGTTGAAAAATGAATCTGCTACTAGGTCTTGCTTTTGTCTCAAATAAGTGTTCAACCAGGAGATCTGAAGCTTCCACAGGATAAAAAAGGAAAATACGAACATGCTATGCGCATGGATTTTGAAACGGGTTTGTGTATAGGTCATTAGTTGAGGCAGGGGAAGGGAGGTGGAAGATTATATCTGAGATACTTACATCACTCTTTGGGCTTCTCTTCGTCACTGAGTTACCCCAGCCAAGTGTAACCCTGGATAAACTGAGGAGACCTCCAGGTACAGTGACAGTGGGGCCTGAAAAAGACAAGCAAATGAGTGTTTATTCAATTGCCTGAGTTGCTTGGCACTGTGCAGAGGCCTGATGGATCCATACTCTACTCTTCCTGAGAACTCCGTGCCCCTGGAACCAGTTACCCAGTCCTAGCAGGGGCATGGTGCATATGAGAGTGACATGTTTGGTCATAAAATAGGAGACAGAAGAGTGACAATGAAACTGCTTCCTCCTACTCTCCCACAACCCAACTCCCCCCACCCCTCTCTAATATAAGCATTGATGGTTAATTTTATGTGTCAACTTGGCTAGGCCATGGTACCCAGATATTTGGTCAAACATTATTCTAGATGTATCTGTGAAGGTACTTTTTAGATGATATTAACATTTGAATCAACAGACTTTGAGTAAAGCAGTGTATCAGTCCATTGTCACACTGCTACTAGGTTAGCATAAAATTAATTACCTTTAATTATTAATTTTAATGGCCAAAAAACGCGATTACTTTTGCACCATCCTAATATAAAGATACTACCAGATACTGGATAATATAAATTACCCAGGAATTTATATTATATTAAAGGAAAGAGGTTTAATTGACTCACAGTTCCACATGGTTGGGGCAGCCTCAGGAAACTTACAATAATGGCAGAAGGCAAAGGGGAAGCAAACACCTTCTTTACAAGGTGACAGGAGAGAGAGTGAGCACAGGGGGAAAGCCCTTATAAAATTATCAGATCAAATGAGAACTCACCCACTGTCATGAGAACTGCATGGGGGAAACTGCCTCCATGAGCCAATCACCACCTCCCTCCCTCAACATGTGAGGATTATAATTTGAGATAAGATTTGAGTGGAGCCACAGAGCCAAACCATATCAAGCAGATTATGCTTCCTAGTGTGGGTGTGGGTATGCCTCATCCAATCAGTGGAGGCATTAACAGAACAAAGTCTGACCTCCTCAAGAACAAGCAGGAATTCTGCCAGCACATGGCCTCAGGACCGTGACTCTTCCCTAGGTCTCCAGCCTGCCCGCCCACTCCGCAGATTCTGAACTTGCCAATCTTCACTATTGCTTGAGACAATGCTTTAATCTCTCTCCTCTCTCTCTTTCTCTCTCTCTGTACACACACACACACAGGCACCCACACACATTCCGTTGGTTCTGTTTCCTTGGAGAACCCTGACTAATACACATACACACACACACACAGACACACACGCACACAGGCACCCACACGCACTCCTCCAAGGCATCAAATTCTTACTATTTAATTCAAAAAGACAAACTTGGGGTTTCTTAGATGTATCATCCACGGGTTTGACTGTGACTATCCTAATAGTCATGTTTCATCATTCATGACAAAGAATCCCTATTTCACAGTTTGCCTGTGATGATTAAACCAACCCCTCCATCCCCCACCGCAGGAGGAAGCACTCCTTCCCATAGTGCCTGGGAGTGTTGGCTGTTGACCGCTCTCAGTGGAGTCTCTCACCAGAAACTGTCCTTGGCTGAAGAGAATTATCTCAGCCAAGGTCACACACCCTCCCTGAGGCAATCCCACACAAGGCTGGAATGATGTGTGGTAAAGGGGTGGGGTTACAGTTTACCCACTTCGCCTCAATTTGCGATAAATCTGAAAGGTCCTCCAGCCCCAGAGCTCCCCTTGGAATCAGTTGTGGCCTTTGTTACATTGTGCCTTGGTTCAGCTTCTCTTTCTGCCCAAACTTGCTTCACTTACCACTGCCCTCAGCCACCACACTTGCTGATATTGAGACCACTCTCCACTATACCTCCTGCATGCAAATCTCTGCCTCAGAGTTCACTTCCAGAATCCCTGTGCTGTGGGTCCAGCCCACTTCCAAGCAGCCTTCTTACCATTAGTGGTATCCCATACGTGAGGATTTGCCAAGATCTCAGGCAGTGCCAATGGCTTGCTGTGTCAATTGCATACCCCTATATGGATAAAACCAAGGAGGTTATTGTGGGCAGCACTGTCCTTAGACCTGTGCCTTATAGAGGGCCCTGTACCTTGGAGTGCCTTCATCAAAATTTTCTTTTTTTTTTCTTAGATGGAGTCTCACTCTTGTCACCCAGGCTGGAGTGCAGTGGCGTGATCTCGGCTCACTGCAACCTCTGCCTCCTGGGTTCAAGCAATTCTCTTGTCTCAGCCTCTCGAGTAGCTGGGATTATAGATGCCCACCACCACACCTGGCTAATTTTTGTACTTTTAGTAGAGATAGGGTTTTACCATGTTGGCCAGGATGGTCTCGAACTCCTGACCTCAGGTGATCCACCCACCTCAGCCTCCTAAAGTGCTGGGATTACAGGCATGAGCCACCATGCCCAGCTGCCTTCATCAAAATTTTCTAAGTCTCCCTCTGATGCCCGAGGGCAGTCAGGGCCAGCAGTACCATCCAGGTGGGCCAACTCCTTCCTTGAGGTGGCTGCACCTGTATCTTCCAAGGGTATTCTAGCTACTAGGCCACATGATTAGGCTAATGGCAATTTTTACAGGATGCCTAACAAACATGATCTTATTTGTCTTCTGCTCTGAATAAAAAGTGAAATATAGATTTTTGTTAGTATTAGGTTGGTGCAAAAGTAATCGCGATTTTTGCCATTACTTTGCATGGCCTGTAAGACTTAGACGTGGTCTCTGGGCACTCCCACTTTTCCCCTGCCACCACTTTGGCCAGGCTGTATTTTCTTCCTTTGGCTCTCAGCTTACAAGTAATCTTCTCTGTGAAGGCTTCCATACTCCACCCTAGCCCACTAATTCTCCTGCAACATGTCATACCATACCCCCAGCCCTGTGGAAATAATTCAATGATGCTTCATGTACTTCTACAGCTTGTTGTATAAACCAATTTAACCAATTTGAAAGTATTGGCCAGGCATGGTGGCTCACACCTATAATCCCAGTGCTTTGGGAGGTTGAGGTGGGAGCATTGCCTGAAGCATGGGTAACAAAAAAATTAAAAAGTTAGCTGGCAATGATCATGCATGGCTGTAACCCCAGGTACTTGGGAGGCTGAGGTAAGAAGATGCTTTGAGCCCAGGACTTGGAGACTGTAGTGAGCCATCATCACATCACTGGACTCCAGCCTGGGTGACAGAGAGACAGAGACAGAAAGAGAAGAAAGAAAGAAAGAAAAAAGAAAGAGAGAGAGAAAGAGGAAAGAAGGAAGGAAGGAAGGAAGGAAGGAAGGAAGGAAGGAAGGAAGGAAGGAAGGAAGGAGGGAAGGAAGGGAGAAAGGGAGGGAGGGAGGGAAGGAAGGAAGGAAGGAAGGAGGGGAGGAAGAAAGGAAAGAAGGAAAGGAGAAAGGGAGGGAGGGAAGGAAGGAAGGAAAGAGGGAAGGAAGAAAGGAAAGAAGGAAGAAAGAGAGAAAAAGAGAAGAAAAGAAAGAAAGAAAGAAAGAAAGAAAGAAAGAGAAACAAAGAAAGAAAAGAAAGAAAGAAAGAAAGAAAGAAAGAAAGAAAGAAAAAGAAAAAAAGAAAGAAAGAAAGAAAGAAAGAAAGAAAGAAAGAAAGAAAGAAAGAAAGAAAGAAAAAGAAACAAAGAAAGAAAAGAAAGAAAGAAAGAAAGAAAGAAAAAGAAAAAAAGAGAAAGAAAGCAAGAAAAAGAAAGAAAAGAAAGAAAGAAAACAAACTGATCAATGTGTGTTATTGTGAAGTGCTTATGTACATGTATGTTTCCCCTCTAGACTGGGAACCCCTTGAGGTGGGAAAGGTTTTCTTTGTTGTTGTATCACCAACACCTAGCACAATGCCTGGTACATGATAGGTACTCAATATATGTTCTGAGTATGTACAGAACTAAAAATACCTTATTTGTGTACACAATTCTTTGTCCTATCCATTTTTAATAAAGACATAAAGTTCTGCTTTGCTGGGCCATTTTGTAGCAAGACAAAATGTGCTACTGTACATATTGTACTGTTTAGATATTTGAGAAACATCAGACAGGAGTCTTCTCATGCTTTCAGAAGAAAATATATGTGCTTTATGCTTCCACATAGTCAATGTATAGCGCACAGGGTGTGCCCTGAGTTGAGCTGAATCACATCATTGCTTCAGTGAGGGCACTCTGAAGTTCCAAAACATGATTCCTAGAGAGTGCAAATCACCCTTGCTCCTTCATGGGAACTTCTGTGGCAAAACAGATATCTAAGTAATACCCCTCCTGGGGCAGGAAAGCTTTAGAAGTCAACCCTTACAATGAAATTTTTTTCTTTTTAAAATCAACCTCCATCATCTCTTTAATCTTCTTTAGGGATCTAATGGATTGTAGGGTTAGAAGTCAAAACCCATGACAGAATGTACCCAAGAGGTGTCTTCATCAGCTGTAACGGAAACGGAAATGTGTATGCTAATAGTAACAGACACATCAGAGCAACATCAGTTAAAATAGAAGCACAGCTTACTGGAATTTTGTTGAGGTACCCCCAAGGCCAGACACTAAATCTGCAGAAGCGGAGTCCTGATGAAGATTCCATGGCAACCATCACTAGGGGAGATGGGCATAGTAAGAGCAAAGACTAACTGCCCTATTCCCTTTTAGAACTGTCCATTGAAAGAGTGAGCCAAATGCATGTTCCCCTTAGCCAGTGTGAGTTTACATTTTGTTTACATTTTGTCAGCCTGTTTGCTGACTATTGTATCTTTATTTTTTTATTTTTTTGAGATGGGGTTTTGCTTTTCTTGCCCAGGCTGGAGTGCAATAGTGCAATCTCGACTCACTGTAACCTCAGCCTCCCAAGTTGAAGCGATTCTCCTGCCTCAGCCTCCCGTGTAACTGGGATTACAGGCATGTGCCACCATGCCCAGCTAATTTTTTGTATTTTTAGTATAGATGGGGTTTCACCATGTTGGCCAGGCTGATCTCGAACTCCTGACCTCAGGTGATCTGCCCACCTTGGCCTCCCAAAGTGCTGGGATTACAGGTGCGAGCCACCACACCCGGCCTATTGTATCTTTGTAAGTCCTCATAAATTAGTTTGGGAACAAAATGAGGAATAATGGAAATGGAGAGCACAGGGCTGTTGACTGGTGGGCTTCTCTGGTATGATATCGAGCTAGAGATCAATAATTGTTTGTATGATAGAGCTTGATACCACTAATTCTTTTCTCCTTGACTGATAGGTTTTGCCAGAGAGAAATACTCCAATTTCTGCCTGGGATAAAGATGGCTGTAAAGCCTCTTTTCTGTTTTCATGTGTTTTCAGAACCTAGTGGAGAAAGGAATTAGGAAAGAGGGCATTAACTATTCGGTTGGTGTCCTCCTGTGATTTTGCCTTTGGTTGTTCCTTTACTGTACACTGATGGTGGGAATGAAGTGGTCGACTGAGGTAAATGAATGTTTTCAACCTGCCAGAATTAACTGTAAATCTTCCCATTGATGTCAGAGAGGGGTGGGTACCTATAAGTGATTGCATGAGCGAGAATATCTAGTGGCCATATGACATGGAGAAACACTCAACTGAACTTTCTCTATTGGAAGCAAGCCTGTTCTTCAGTTTACCTGCAATTTCTTGGGCCATATTAACCTAGTGGGTTTTTTTTTTCTTTTTTTTTAAATTATACTTTAAGTTCTAGGGTACATGTGCACAACATGCAGGTTTGTTACATATGTATACGTGTGCCATGTTGGTGTGCTGCACCCATTAACTCATCATTTACATTAGGTATATCTCCTAATGCTATCCCTTCCCCACTCCCCCACCCCATGACAGGTCCCAGTGTGTGATATTCCCCACTCTGTGTCCAAGTGTTCTCATTGTTCAATTCCCACCTATGAGTGAGAACATGTGGTATTTGGTTTTCTGTTCTTGCAATAGTTTGCTGAGAACGATGGTTTCCAGCTGCATCCATGTCTCTACAACGGACATGGACTCATCCTTTCTTATGACTGCATAGTATTCCATGGTGTATATGTGCCAAATTTCTTAATCCAGTGTGTCACTGATGGACATTTGGGTTGGTTCCAAGTCTTTGCTATTGTGAATAGTGCCACAATAAACATGCGTGTGCATGTGTCTTTATAGTAGCATGATTTATAATCCTTTGGGTATATACCCAGTAATGGGATGGCTGGGTCAAATGGTATTTCTAGTTTTAGATCCTTGAGGAATCACCACACTGTCTTCCACAATGGTTGAACCAGTTTACAGTCCCACCAACAGTGTAAAAGTGTTCCTATTTCTCCACATCCTCTCCAGCACCTGCTGTTTCCTGACTTTTTAATGATCGCCATTCTAACTGGTGTGAGCTGGTATCTCATTGTGGTTTTGATTTGCATTTCTCTGATGGCCAGTGATGATGAGCATTTTTTCATGTGTCTGTTGGCTGTATGAATGTCTTCTTTTGAGAAGTCTATTGATATCCTTTGCCCACTTTTTGATGGGGTTGTTTGATTTTTTTCTTGTAAATTTGTTTAAGTTCTTTGTAGAATCTGGATACTAGCCCTTTGTCAGATGTATAGATTGTAAAAATTTTCTCCCATTCTGTGGGTTGCCTGTTCACTCTGATGGTAGTTTCTTTTGCTGTGCAGAAGCTCTTTAGTTTAATTAGATTCCATTTGTCAATTTTGGCTTTTGTTGCCGTTGCTTTTGGTGTTTTAGTCATGAAGTCCTTGCCCATGCCTATGTCCTGAATGGTATTACCTATTAACCTAGTGTTTTTCTAGGACACTTAAAGAAGTCATCACTGAAAGGTCCAGAAAAGAGCCAGACTCTGTGTCTGCCATTGAGGCCCAAATCCACCTTCACTCGGTAGGGACTCCACATCTTTGAAACCACTGTTAGAGAGGTGTGGGTACATGCCAGGACAGTATGAGTTCACTTCCTTGAAAGGGCTCCTCCAGATTTCAGTACATGCTAGGGTCCTGCTGGTAGATGCCTTGTCTCCTTCTCTGTGATTGTCATCTCCAGAGTCCTCCCAGAGTCCTTCCCAGTGATGGCCCTCCAGGTTCAAACCCGAAAAGATTGGAGAAACTGGAGGATTTGGGGAGGCTGCCTATTTTATTCAAGGCCCTCTCTTTTCTACATACCAAGGATACAACAGGGAAGAAAATAGGAAAACTCCTTGTTTACACGGAGCTTACATTCTCATGGGAATGAAATTTAAAGGCAGCAAGACCAATTTTAGGAAAAACTTATCCACTCATTCTAACTGTAAGCGAAAGATGACACGTGATGCATTTAGGCTTCTAAATCTTAGGAAACACAAGGTCTTTATAAACTCAAAAAGAGTAAAGACAATGGCTATCCAGGAGCAGAGTGGCAGGCTGGTGAGTAGACAATGAGTCAATAAGGATCCCTAACTCCCAGTGGGTCCCTGGCCCATCCACAGAGGAGCTGGCAATTTCACATTCTCATTTCTATTGTCTGCATTTTTCTCTGTTGGGCATAGAAACACATGGATGTGCTGAGCACGGTGCCCAGGGACAAATGCTGATATTACAGCTGCTGGAGTCAACACCTGTTGCAGGAAGTCAGGGACCCTGAACAGAGGGACCGGCTGAAGCCATGGCAGAAGAACCTCAATTGTGAAGATTTCATGGACACTTATCACTTCCCCAATCAATATCCTTGTGATTTCCTATGTCTGTCTTTACTTTAATCTCTTAATCCCATCATCTTCATAAGCTGAGGATGTATGTCAACTCAGGACCCTGTGATGATTGTGTTAACTGCACAAATTGTTTGTAGAGAATGTGTGTTTGAACAATATGAAATCTGGGCACCTTAACAACAGGGTAACAGTGATTTTCAGGGAACAAGGGAGATAACCTTAAAGTCTGGCTGCCTGTGGGCCGGGTGGAACAGAGCCATATTTCTCTTCTTTCAAAAGCAAATAGGAGAACTATCACTGAGTTTTCTCAGCAAGGAACATCCCTGAGAAAGAGAATGCGTTCCTAAGGGGAGGCCTCTGAATTGGCCGCTTTGGGAACATCTGTCTTTTATGGTTGTAGATAAGGGATGAAATAAACCCAGGTCTCCTGTAGCACTCCCAGGCCTATTAGGATGAGGAAATTCCCACCTAATAAATTTTGGTCAGACCAGTTGTCTGCTCTCAAACCCTGTCCCCTGATAAGATGTTATCAATGACAATGCATGCCCAAAACTTCATTAGTAATTTTAATTCCACTCCAGTCCTGCGATCTCACCCTGCCTACATTTGCTTTGTAATATTTTATTACCTTGTGAAGCATGTGATCTCTGTGACCCACACCCGATTCGTACACTCCCTCCCCTTTTGAAAATCACTAACAATAACTTGCTGGTTTAGCGGCTTGGGGGGCATCACAGAACCTGCCAACATGTGATGCCTCCCCCGGACACCCAGCTTTAAAATTTCTCTCTTTTGTACTCTTTCCCTTTATTTCTCAGACCAGCCAACACTTAGGGAAAATAGAAAAGGACCCATGTTGAATACCAGGGGTGGGTTTCCCCCAATAAACACCTCTTCTTTCTACCCTTTTTTGTTCAAGGCTGTGAAGATAAATATAATGTAAAAGCCATTGGAGCCCCCAAAACACTTTAAGTCTTGAGAAAGATGTGACTCTGATCTGAGTCAAATGTGGTTACAACATCTGTTCTCAGATTATAGATTAACTGACCAGATGATAGAAAACTCACGACTATTACATCCTCTGTAAAAAAAAAAAAAAAAAAAAAAAAAAAAGGGAAATAGTTAAATGTACCCTTTCTAAATAGAAAAACTGCCTATAAGCAATTAAATTGCTGTAACTATGCAACAACCTTGGCTGAATAATGTTGTAATCCTGCTAAAAAAAACCCTCTGGCTCTGCCAATATAAATAAATAAAACCTTAACTTTCCTATTTGTGAATCCTTACTCTATTCCTTTGGAGTTGGTGTTTCTGGGTGGTCCATCCTCACACTTTGCACTTGAATAAATTTTCTTTAAATTTGATGCTGACCATTTTGATTATTTTTAAGTTGACAATACTGACAGCCTATCCGTATTTCCAGAAACATCTTTCTTATCTGAAACTTTATTTCCCCAGGACACTTGGATTCACACTCTAGATAAAATTTCTCAAGCAAATTTTATCTAGAGTAGAACTATTGGGAAAATTGAGGTCTCCCTTTAATATTCAGGGGATTAAAGACTTCAGTTGTCTTAATGTAGAGCACAGGTTTAGGCAGGAATGGCAATGGGCATTTGTTGATTTGGGGTCATCCAGTATCCATAATAGGTCCTGTTTTCATTTTTTTTTTTTTGGAAATCCATGCTCACCTATTCTTATGTCATGTGGTTCAGATGCACACCAGCCCTCCCGCTGCTCCCAAGACATCACCCCATGAAGCACAGGGATGAAGAAGCATGTGACTAAAGCCAAGTGGCTCATTCAAACTCCTCACCACAGTGATTAGTCTGAGGTAGCAATATTAGTTCTAAGCAGAGCTAGTGAAATGCAATGAGACCTTTTGTGGAAATGCCAGAAGAGAAGCAGGTGCTCCTTGATGAACTTGAACCTCAGACATTGGAAGACCTATGACTACAGCCATCTTTTAACCAGTTGGGCACTTGAGCTAAAATTGAGGAAAGACAGCTGAAAGACAGAGAGAGAGAAAAGGAAACATAAGTGATACAAAAGAAAAGAGGGAAGATAGATTGGATCTTGGTGCCATTATTTGAGCCCTGAATCAAATTGTACTTGAAACTGGATATAGAGCTCAAGTTTTCATCCAGATGAATCAATAATCTCCCACTTTCACTTAAACTAGCTTGCAATACATTTACTGTCATAAAGAAGAAGCCTAGTTGATAAGTTAGTGAGAAAGCAGAGAAGGGACGCCTCACTGATGTGACTTGAATGAAAACAGTCCCAGGACCAGCAGACTTGATTAGAGAGATGTGCAAACAAAAGATCTTCTTGGTCCTCCTCCCAGAACTTAGGACTGCTGAGAGCTTGGGAAGAGGATGCCACTGTTTCTGTCAGGTAATACAGTGCCTATGTGTTTATAAATCTGGGGAGGGCAAGTGATTTGAGTGATTGCAATTAGGAACTAATGAACTGCCTAATAAAGTAGATTTCCTAGATCTCTCAGACCCCAGAAAGGAAAGTGATTCTCATAAAGTTCTACCATTTGGATTCACCAAAAAAATTCTGCAGCAAGAAAAAGAACCCAGTTCTTGCATGCTAAACCCAGAAACTCTTCTTAATCTGAAATATAAAGTAAACCACCATAATGCCGCAGAGATTCAGCGGGCTCATGCCATATTTCCACTCTTTAAATTTCACGCTATGACAAACCCCTTTCGGTTGTTTAGAGGTTGCTGCAGTGATTTTGATAGCTGAGATTCCTGACCCGCAGTTTTGTCTGCCTCCCAAAACCTTGTTTTCATGGAGTGGGCAGGTTTCATTTTGTGTTTTTCTTCAATTCCAAGTTTGAGCCTGGTGCCTAAAATAGATATGCTGCCCTTTGCTGCTGATCACAGTGACCTTCTAAAGGGTTTAGCCAAGAGAATAATCCCTGTTCATATGAAATACCCCTACTGCGAAAGCTTAACTTAAACCACATTCCACAAATCACACCCCTCCCCCCAGGAAAAACCTCCATCCTAAAGAGATGATTGCACTTTTTGTTTTTCAAATAGAGCTCCAGCCCCTGTAAATTGTATCAGGGATTCTCCATGGGATAACGAGATTTGGGAATAGGATTAATACCGGAGCATGTATCCCCAAAGTTTCAAAGAATTACTATTTTTTAAATCCTGTTTTTCATTTTGTTAGAAAGTGAAGTTAAAGCGACAGCAAATTATTTGTTGGCCTGTTTGTTAGTTAAAACAGTATGGAGCAAGAATTTCATCTCTGGTCAGCTTTTTAAAAAAAATTATTCTCTACCCAACTGATGTACTCTTGAATTCTAGAATGTGATTGCTATTTGGTCTGGGCAAAAAAGTAAAATAAAAGAAAAGAAAATAAAACTAGGTATATATTGTCATCTGCTCAATTAGGTATGCTCACAAATAACCCCACTCTCAGTGGCATCACAGAAGACAACTGTATTTCTTGCTCCTGTAAAGTTCAACTGACTGTTGGGGAGGCAGCCGAGGGGGCTGCCTTCTAGCTGAGCCTTGGGGTTACTACATAGAACTTCTGCATCTGATCAGCAGAAGAGGGAAGAAGGTAGAGCAAGGAGGAGCATATGGGAGGATTTAGGTGCAGGCTGGAAGAAGTGAGCATCACTTATACCCCTCTGACCAGAACTCAGTGAGGAGTCCCTACTAACTGCAAGGGAGGCTGGGAAATGCAATCTTCCTCTGTTCCCAGGAAGAAACAGACATGGGTTTCCTGAGCCTCCCGCTGTTCTCTGTCACCTCTGCTATGCCCATCACTCTAAGTCAGCATGCTGGCTTCTCTTTCTTCTGGATCTTCTCTGTTATCCACATCAAAATTATAATATTTGCATAATACTTTGCAGTTTTTAAAGCTTTTGCATGTCCATTATTTCAATTAATCCTCACAACCACTCTGAGAGATAGTAATCATTAATCTCCATTTTAAAGATGAGCAAACAGAAGCAGGAGTAAATGAACAGCAGAGCTCAGTCTTGAACCCAAGTCTTACTGCTCTACTCTTCCAGGGAGGCGGTGTAGTGAGGTGGCCAAGGGAAGTGGCTCTGGTCCCAGATTGTTTGGTGTGAAACCCCAGCCCTGCCACTGGTTGACCACACAATCTGGGGCATGTTGTTAAGAAGACCCATCCCTAGGGACCTAGCCTGAGGTGGCCTTTGAACTGGGTATTCACATGCACTTTAACTATTTCATTTCAACACCATGAAAAATCTCTAAGTATACCAACTCTACACCAGGTTTCTGTGGACTGTATAATTTACAAAGACATTTTCTCATTTGATCCTTGCCCCACATTCACCCCATGAGGGAGGCATGGAAGATATTATTCCCCATCTCTAAGGCTAAAGAAACTGAGTTCTCAATTAAATGATCTTTCCAAGGCTATATGGCTACTAAATAGTAGGGTCTACACTAGAAGGTGCTAGCATATGAAGTGTTACTGCCTTTCTTAGTATGGAGTCTCCCAGAAGCAGACGTGAGACAAGGACTTGAGGGCAAGTAGTTAATTTTAGAGGCAATTCCAGGAAGTGAAGAAATAAGAGAAGAAAGGGAAGGAAGGCAGTGAAGCATGCATTATTGAGCAGGTGACTCCTGTGGGCAACTGAGGCTCATCCTGCAGGGGAACTCTGGGAGATGGTGTAAGACATGCCCCTTGAGGGTATTTATCCTCCAGCCCCATCTCTGCTCTCACTGGCTGGGACCTCCTCCCAGGAGTATTCCCTCCCTGGCCCATTCATGCTCCCTCTAGCCAGGCTGAGAGCAATCCTTTGTGTGGAGAATCCCCAGGACTTGCAGTAGGTGACTCTGACATGTGTCTGAATGGTGAGGGTGACAGGGATGTTATTGGGCACCAATGCCTCTGCCAGGTTCCTGTTTCTGAACAGAGACCCCCATCATGCCCCTTCCTTTACCTCTACCCTGTTCCTACTGCCTTCTCTACAGTGAGGCTCTTAGTAGAGATTATGACTTTCCCAAGGGCTGCAAAGCATCCTGAGTGGGAAGGAATTCAAATTCTACATACCTAATAATGGAGTATAGATTAAATATTGAATCCAGGCCATTTCCTCGGGTAAATCAGCTTAACCTATTGGAGACGATTTCCCCACCTGTAAAATAGGGATAATACAGATTGTAATGGGTTGGTAGGAGGATTAAAAAAAAAAAAAAAAAAAACTGAAGTGTAAGCCCCATGACAGCAGGAACCATGCAGGTCTCAATCATCAATGTATTCTCAGCACTTAACACAGTGCTTAAGACATATAAATGAGTGAAGATGGCCGAATAGGAACAGCTCCAGTCTCCAACTCCCAGCGCGAGCGACACAGAAGACCGGTGATTTCTGCATTTTCAACTGAGGTACTGGGTTCATCTCACTAGGGAGTGCCGGACAATTGGTGCTGGTCCGCTGCTGCAGCCCGACCAGCGAGAGCTGAAGCAGGGTGAGGCATCGCCTCACCTGGGAAGCACAAGGGGAAAGGGAATCCCTTTTCCTAGCCAGGGGAACTGAGACACACAACACCTGGAAAATCGGGTAACTCCCACCCCAATACTGCGCTTTAAGCAAACAGGCACACCTGGAGATAATATCCCACACCTGGCCGGGAGGGTCCCACGCCCATGGAGCCTCCCTCATTGCTAGCACAGCAGTCTGTGATCTACCAGCAAGGCAGCAGCGAGGCTGGGGGAGGGGCGCCCGCCATTGCTGAGGCTTAAGTAGGTAAACAAAGCAGCTGGGAAGCTCGAACTGGGTAGAGCTCACAGCAGCTCAAGGAAACCTGCCTGTCTCTGTAGACTCCACCTCTGGGGACAGGGCACAGATAACAACAAAAGCAGCAGAAACCTCTGCAGACGCAAAGGACTCTGTCTGACAGCTTTGAAGAGAGCAGTGGATCTCCCAACATGGAGGTTGAGATCTGAGAAGGGACAGACTGCCTGCTCAAGTGGGTCCCTGACCCCTGAGTAGCCTAACTGGGAGACATCCCCCACTAGGGGCAGTCTGACACCCCACACCTCACAGGGTGGAGTACACCCCTGAGAGGAAGCCTCCAAAGCAAGAATCAGACAGGTACACTTGCTGTTCAGCAATATTCTATGTTCTGCAGCCTCTGCTGCTGACACCCAGGCAAACAGGGTCTGGAGTGGACCTCAAGCAATCTCCAACAGACCTACAGCTGAGGGTCCTGACTGTTAGAAGGAAAACTATCAAACAAGAAGGACACCTACACCAAAACCCCATCAGTACGTCACCATCATCATCAAAGACCAGAGGCAGATAAAACCACAAAGATGGGGAAAAAGCAGGGCAGAAAAGCTGGAAATTCAAAAAATAAGAGCGCATCTCCCCCGGCAAAGGAGTGCAGCTCATCACCAGCAACGGATCAAAGCTTGACAGAGAATGACTTTGACGAGATGAGAGAAGAAGTCTTCAGTCCATCAAACTTCTCAGAGCTAAAGGAGGAATTACGTACCCAGCGCAAAGAAACTAAAAATCTTGAAAAAAAAGTGGAAGAATTGATGGCTAGAGTAATTAATGCAGAGAAGGTCCTAAACGAAATGAAAGAGATGAAAACCATGACACGAGAAATACGTGACAAATGCACAAGCTTCAGTAACCGACTCGATCAACTGGAAGAAAGAGTATCAGCGATTGAGGATCAAAGGAATGAAATGAAGCGAGAAGAGAAACCAAAAGAAAAAAGATGAAAAAGAAATGAACAAAGCCGGCAAGAAGTATGGGATTATGTAAAAAGACCAAATCTACGTCTGATTGGGGTGCCTGAATGTGAGGGGGAAAATGGAACCAAGTTGGAAAACACTCTTCAGGATATCATCCAGGAGAACTTCCCCAACCTAGTAGGGCAGGCCAACATTCAAATCCAGGAAATACAGAGAACGCCACAAAGATATTCCTCGAGAAGAGCAACTCCAAGACACATAACTGCCAGATTCACCAAAGTTGAAATGAAGGAAAAAATGTTAAGGGCAGTCAGAGAGAAAGGTCGGGTTACCCACAAAGGGAAGCCCATCAGACTAACAGCAGATCTCTTGGCAGAAACTCTGCAAACCAGAAGAGAGTGGGGGCCAATATTCAACATTCTTAAAGAAAAGAATTTTCAACCAAGAATTTCATATCCAGCCAAACTAAGTTTCATAAGTAAAGGAGAAATAAAATCCTTTACAGATAAGCAAATGCTTAGAGATTTTGTCACCACTAGGCCTGCCTTACAAGAGACCCTGAAGGAAGCACTCAACATGGAAAGGAACAACCGGTACCAGCCATTGCAAAAACATGCCAAAATGTAAAGACCATCGAGGCTAGGAAGAAACTGCATCAACCAATGAGCAAAATAATCAGTTAATATCATAATGGCAGGATCAAGTTCACACATAACAATATTAACCTTAAATGTAAATGGACTAAATGCTCCAATTAAAAGACATAGACTGGCAAACTGGATAAAGAGTCAAGACCCATCAATCTGCTGTATTCAGGAGACCCATCTCACATGCAGAGACATAGATAGGCTCAAAATAAAGGGATGGAGGAAGATTTACCAAGCAAATGGAGAACAAAAGAAAGCAGGGGTTGCAATACTAGTCTCTGATAAAATAGACTTTAAACCATCAAAGATCAAAAGAGACAAAGAAAGCCATTACATAATGGTAAAGGGATCAATTCAACAGGAAGAACTAACTATCCTAAATATATATGCACCCAATACAGGAGCACCCAGATTCATAAAGCAAGTCCTTAGAGACTTACAAAGAGACTTAGACTCCCATACAATAATAATGGAAGACTTCAACACCCCACTGTCAACATTAGACAGATCAATGAGACAGAAAGTTAACAAGGATATCCAGGAATTGAACTCATCTCTGCAGCAAGCAGACCTAATAGACATCTATAGAACTCTCCACCCCAAATCAACAGAATATACATTCTTCTCAGCACC